>NW_013666238.1:203412-208443 GCF_000517525.1 Limulus polyphemus
AACCTACCAGGTTTTTAAACGAAACGTCTCAGCTAGATATGGTAATAAGGAAGTAAGTAAAATAAAACCTACCAGGTTTTTAAACGAAACGTCTCAGCTAGATATGGTAATAAGGAAGTAAGTAAAATAAAACCTACCAGTTTTTCAAACGAAACGTCTCAGGTAGATATGGTAATAAGGAAGTAAGTAAAGTAAAACCTACTAGGTTTTCAAACGAAACGTCTCAGCTAGATATGGTAATAAGGATATAAGTAAAATAAAACCTACCAGGTTTTTAAACGAAACGTCTCAGCTAGATATGGTAATAAGGAAGTAAGTAAAGTAAAACCTCATAGAAAATGGTATTAGATTGGCAGTACAATGAAAACATACGTTCACCTATTGGATACAATATTTACAGAAAACTGGACAACATATGTTAATATCCAATTTTCGTGATTGGTTAGAAATTATGTGCAAATAACATATTTCGTTCTTTACTATTTTTAATCTGCTTCAAATATTGCATTTTGAAGAGATCACAATGACATTTTAATTTACAGAACGGAAAACACAACAAGCTTGGATAGACTTTTAGCTGCCACCATTTGCAGCCTAGCAAATGAGTTCTGGTGTTGAGCGAAAAGCCTTCTTGGCAGTGACTAGTGGTAGAAAAAAGATAGATCTAAAATGTTAATTTTATTAATCCTTGAATTGAATCTGTAATTGACAAATGAAGGGGAACGTAGAAAAAAAAACGTCGGTAGTTTAATGTGATTTTTATCATGAATATTAGCCCTATTTGTTATCTTTCGGTGTTCAGTACTGTAACTATTTAAACGAAATTTTTATTGTGATGGCAAACTTTTATAATCATACATACTTTTGCTAGCGCAATAATAATATACAGTTTGTATCAATTTTACAGGAATATTTTGTAAAGTCAATTATTAATACTTTATCAATATTATTATACATACATTTAAAGTGATCGACTTGAAATCAACTAGAAAATAATCGTAAGATATACAACTGCAAACAGCGTTCCTGTTATGTATGACTATTAGCTACTAAATACTGCTCTAACTGTTACGCATAACAACTGATTTCCAACAAAAAGTTTATATTGTTTCCGTACAAGCTACTGCCAACAGCTATTGTCGTAGGATTGGTTTAACAGATTCTGGAAAGATATTTACTGCTACTTAAAGAGCAGTTAACAGATTCTGGAAAGGTATTTACTGCTACTTAAAGAGTAGTTAACAGATTCTGGAAAGGTATTTACTGTTACTTAAAGAGTAGTTAACAGATTCTGGAAAGGTATTTACTGCTACTTAAAGAGTAGTTAACAGATTCTGGAAAGGTATTTACTGCTACTTAAAGAGTAGTTAACAGATTCTGGAAAGGTATTTACTGCTACTTAAAGAGTAAGCCTCTGTATTTCATTTAATACTTCGTATGGGAAATAATTTGATCAATGTTAGCTCAGTTTAATAAAAAATAATTTTATTCAGCTTTTTGATTTAAAACAACTTGATATATTAGCTTCAAACATTAATTCAAGTTTCATTTGAAAACATAGAAGTTACTTTGTTTTTTACCAAAGAGTGTGAGCTTCAGAATACCTACTTTTTTATCTTTTAATGATAATACTGAGTTTAACTGCTGGAGTTTATAATAAAGCCGATAGGATGTGGGTCTTGCATAATTATAAATCTGTAGCTTGTAAGGTTTTTTTCACAGAAGTTTTAATCTGTTGTGATGTTAATGTAGTAAGTACAATAGAGACTGGTTCTTAGCTGAAAATGTCTTTCAATTTAGTTCAAGTTCATTACACAGCTTTAAAACATATATTAATTAACTGATTTACATACATTATGTAAAACAGTATTCTTTCAGCATTGTTTGAGGAATAAGAAGATATAAACCAGTTATAAGTCATGTTTTATAACTTACTAGCTGAGTTACCCGTCGTTGCACGGTGAAAATGTAGATTTAAAATGTATAGATCAGTATTTTTTTCATCAAATTATTCAGTAAGCAGACAAAAGATGTGTTGCGAGAAATAAAAAAGCATTTAATCAAACAAAGCTTTATTTGAAATTAGATCGTGTTTGAGCTTGTATTGTTCTTTGAACCTGAAGTCGTACATCATGTTGCTCCTCTGATTCTTGCTCTTTGTAAGTTATTTGTCTTAATTTTTGTGCTTGAAGTCTGGTTTGACTTTGTTCAGAAGTTTCTTGTTTGGCTTTATGTATTTACTTTGTTCAAATGTGCACCTTTGCACGTGCCCATGTGTTCAGAGAATTAAAGCTCTTTGTATGAAACATATGATAATATAAAGGCTTGTATCTAAAGATGTTAGTCGCTGCGCCATGGGTGAAGTACTTGTATGAAACATATGATAATACAGAGGCTTGTATCTGAAGTTGTTAGTCGTGGCGCCAAGGGTGAAGTACCTGTATGAAACATATGATAATATAGAGGCTTGTTTCTGAAGTTGTTAGTCGTGGCGCCATGGGTGAAGTACCTGTATGAAACATATGATAATATAGAGGCTTGTATCTGAAGATGTTAGTCGTGGCGCCATGGGTGAAGTACCTGTATGAAACATATGATAATATAGAGGCTTATATCTGAAGATGTTAGTCGTGGCGCCATGGGTGAAGTACCTGTATGAAACATATGATAATATAGAGGCTTATATCTGAAGATGTTAGTCGTGGCGCCATGGGTGAAGTACTTATGCTTCTTCCCGTGGTTTACAGTGATTTTCCGATCGTAAAATAGTTTGTTTGGTTTTAAATATGAGTTCCTTCTTCTACTTAAACAATGTTTGCTTCAAAGATCCGTGTAAAACTGCACATACCTCCCGGTGTAACAGCGGTAACTTTACGGACTTATAATGCTAAAATTCGGTGAGATCAGGAGATAGTCTAACTTGGCTTTGCTCTAATACAATGCTACACAAACGCTATCAGAGCTACTGGTATACAAGAGGGGATGCAGCTGCTCAAGAACATCCATTACTAATTCTTGGGTTATTCTTGTGTGACCTGAAAATGAGATTTGATCTTTTAAAGTGAACATACTGTCTCAAAGCGCAGAGCGCGATTCTGCGGCATCAGGCCGCGAAGCCTGGACTCTCGAATTGACAGTCCGAGCACCGCTAACCATTAGACCACGCGCGTCTAATTTTTAAGAGAAAATCTGTTTATTTCTATGAGGGCTACAAAACAATAATATTTATCAAGTTGATAAACATTTCAATTATTCAATTATTTATCATCTCCACCCGTAAATTTACGCCAATCACGGTGATGAAAAAAACCCTTCCATGGATGATAAAGGGTTAAGTAAACACAAATTTGAAATTATTTAAAGATATCATTTGAACTTATTGAACTCTTTTCATTGGATAATTAATAATTATAATATTAATTTTAATAATTAATTAGGGCCCGGCATGGCCAGGTGGTTGCGGCGCTCGACTCGCAATCTGAGGGTCGTGGGTTCGAATCCCCGTCACACCAAACATGCTCGCCATTTTAGCCATAGGAGCGTTATAATGTGACGGTCAATCCCACTATTCGTTGGTAAAAGAGTAGCCCAAGAGTAGTTGTCTTCTCTCTAGTCTATCACTGCTAAATTAGGGACGCCTAGCATAAATAGTCCTCGCGTAGCTTGGCGCGAAATTCAAACCAATAATAATAATTTTAATTAATAATTATAATAATTTAGTAATTTTAAAACATGATGTGACAATCATATTATTATTAGAATTTCATATATTTTTTTCTTTTGCAAGAGAAAATAAACTACAAACATGTTAGTTCTGTTTGTTTGTAGTTAAATACAAAGCCTCAAAATGGGCTATCTATACTGTACTCACAACAGATATCGTAAACCGATTTTTAACGTCATAAGTCCACTGTATATCTTACTCTGAAGAGATTACAGGAAACTAGTACTAGTACTGCTGACAACTTTAATGACCTTTTATTGTAGTTGAATGTGAATGATACATCCAGAAGATACACAATAGCACGAAGTGGTTTCATTTATGTGTAATTAAGCAAAACGTACTGTTTAGAAGAGATAACCAAACTCAAAGCATGAAATAAGTAGAATTCAAACAATGGCAAGAGCAAAGTTAGAGGAAAGCGCTCTTTACAGTTTAATCCAAATTCAAAATGTTTGTCAACAATCAACGAGATAGTTTGTTTGATGGCAGAGAGGAGAACGGCATAACGGTCAATGTACAACATCTACAATGAAGCATGCTGGTGGACAAATACCAGTGTAAGCTGCTTCTCATCCAGTGGTGTCTACTTAAAATTGATGGCACCTTGACTGCTGACAACTGCAAGCAAATTTTCATCCACCATGTTATCCCTCAGTAACAAGACCTGTTACAATAAGTGAGTAATCTAAAACATGCAGCAAATGTGGTCAAACGATACGTGAAAGGAAAAAAGAGGACGAAGGATTACTTGCAATCATAGCTTGGTCTTCATAGCTCAGTAAAATAAAAGATGTATTCAATTCTTCATATCTCAGTAAGATACAAGATGTATTCCATTCTTCACATCTCAGTAAGATACAAGATGTATTTCATTTTTCATATCTGAGTAAGATACAAGACGTATTCCATTTTCCATATCTCAGTAAGCTACAAGATGTATTCCATTTTTCATATCTCAGTAAGATACAAGAAGTATTCCATTTTTCCTATCTGAGTAAGATACATGATGTATACTATTCTTCCTATCTCAGTAAGATACATGATGTATTCCATTCTTCCTATCTCAGTAGGATACATGATGTATACCATTCTTCCTATCTCAGTAAGATACAAGACGTATTCCATTTTTCCTATCTGAGTAAGATACATGATGTATACCATTCTTCCTATCTCAGTAAGATACATGATGTATACCATTTTTCATATCTCAGTAAGATACAAGAAGTATTCCATTTTTCCTATCTGAGTAAGATACATGATGTATACCATTCTTCCTATCTCAGTAACATACAAGACGTATTCCATTT
>NW_013666238.1:209213-218191 GCF_000517525.1 Limulus polyphemus
TGCAGCTACCTTGACTGACCACTTCATTATTATCATACAGAAATGTTTTACTTAGACTCTGTGCAGCTACCTTGACTGACCACTTCATTATTATCATACAGAAATGTTTTACTTAGACTCTGTGCAGCTACCTTGACTGACCACTTCATTATTATTATATAGAAATGTTTTACTTAGACTCTGTGCAGCTACCTTGACTGACCACTTCATTATTATCATACATAAATGTTTTATTTTGGCTGTGTGAAGCTACCTTGAATGACTACTTCATTATTATCATTCAGAAATGTTTTATTTGGGCTCTGTGCAGCTACCTTGACTGACCACTTCATTATTATCATTCAGAAATGTTTTATTTGGGCTCTGTGCAGCTACCTTGACTGACCACTTCATTATTATCCTACAGAAATGTTTTATTGGGCTCTGTGCAGCTACCTTGACTAACCACTTCATTATTATCCTACAGAAATGTTTTATTGGGCTCTGTGCAGCTACCTTGATATGAGAGCAAAACAAATTTCTCATTCCCTATATTCACGACGAAAAATAGAATAAATTCGGTCATCAAATTTGGTTTAAAGATACACCATTCAACATTTAAAAGTTTACTGCTCTTTGTGATACCCTATAGAACATTTCTTTTCTCTTCACTTTTACCACAAGAATAAAAGGAATAAAGTAAGTAGAGCACTCCAATTTTTAGAAGCAGCTACGAATTCTAGTTTGTAATTTTCTGTATTCATATGGATAAGCTAGGCCATAATTCAAAAGACTTCACACGTTGTTGCCCAACAGGTTCTTGCTCTAGATAAGTTCACGTGATATTTTATCAATATCCAAGTGTAATTATTTTCTATAAAAGTTATTAAAGAAAAGACTTACATTTCATTCCGGTTCGAATTTTAGTTAAGGATCACAGAAATTATGACTTTTCTACAGGGTGAGACATGATATAATAATCTGGTTTGTGTCAGACTTAATGCAAGGTAGCTGCACAGAGCCCAATAATACATTTCTGTAGGATGATAATGAAGTGGTTAGTCGAGAAATGGGAACCAATAGGTCATGAATCATAATATCAAATGACTGAAAATTTAGAGTTTTTAATTTTATTTTATGTTTTGCTATCAGTACAAACTCATATTCTGAGGTTTGGTTCAATATTAACATTTAAAAAAACATTATTACATGCTAAAAAGCATCGTTGCTATCTACTGCAACAAGTGAATCTGTTTTACATTAAGTTAATTACATTTTTGTTTTGTTTAACACAAAGCTACTTAAAAGGCTGTCTGTTCTCTGTCCATCACTAGAAATCGAACCCGGATCTTAGTGTTGTAAGTTCGCAAACTTACCGCTGACTCACGTGTGACGTTAAGTAGACAATCGAGTATTTTTCACAAAGTTAATTGGTATTTCATTAGATTAAAAATTATTCTACTGAGAATATCTTATTTAATCAAGTTATGAAGTCCTGTATTCGGCCAGCTAGTTTCGAAACTCCATTAAGAATATCTTGTTTAATCAAGTTATGAAGTCCTGTGTGTTGTCAACTAGTTTCGAAACTAGTCGGGTATATAACTGCATATTTTTGTAATCCGATTTTTAGTTAGTTTGTGTTTTTACTTAATCTGTGCTTAAGAAGCCGTTAACCCTAATATTTTATTTACTTGAAAAATAACAACAACACGAGAGCATAATCCTTTAAACTAAGTTATCTCGACTGTATGTGTATGATATTTATACAAAGACAAATGATAAGGGAAGAAAAAGATATTTCCAAATACGGTTGTACTGACTACTGACTATAGTCTTTAAAGAGACAATAGTTTAATTACCTTTCGAAGGGACTTGTGAGCATACTGTGTTGTACGACACGTTGTTATATATAATCTATTTTGCATTTTGTAGCTAAGAGCCATTGTTTCATCGTCAGGGCTCCTTTTTTGTTTTGTGTAAAATTTCAAACTCGAATGATGATGACAAAACCTTGTCGAAACGTTGTACATTTGCTCTTATGTTAAACTTATATTAAAGTTTTTCTTCATTACCCTTTCAAGACGTCTCCAGCCATTATTAGTTTCAAACTCGATTGTTTAGAATAAGAGTTATTCATCGAAAGTTGTTTTTTTTCATTATGTAAGATTGTACATGACGCCATTTAAAATTTTTACAATTTTTAGTTGTAAGTTAAAGATGTAGAAGTTTAATTGCAAGTCGACTTCGAACGTATACGATACTTGTTTCATAGAAGATTCGGAACACACGCACCATCAAAACCTGCCGTCTTTAAAATCAAAACGAAAGATGAAAGAGAAACGTGCAATAGATTTACTGTATCGATCATAAGATAATGTTGCGTGACATTCTTTCCCAGCTGTACTAGAAGCATTTATTTATCTGATCTTCTGGTTTTATATCATTGTTGCTATTATATATCGAGTTAAATTTAACTTATATCGGAACCATTTTCATTCTTTTGCCGCTCACTGATTGGAAGTTATGGCAGTGTACACGTTCAGGTATTTCATTTAACTTTTAAACTTTTAAAGTGAGTGCTTGGGCGTTACGAGAGGTACTTAGACAAAACTAGAAGTTTACTTAAAAATATAAAAGAACTAGGATGAGTTCGATGGTTCGGTATTTCACGTTTGTTCTTTACAAAGTTTGTTTGTTTCAGATATTCGCGCATAGATCAACTGCACTAGCCTTCCTTAATTTTGAAGTAATATACTATATGGAGGACAGCTAGTCAAAATTACTCACTACCAGCTTTTAAGCTACTCTTTACGAACGAAATGTGAGATTGACTGTCATATTATAACGCCCCAAAGTTGAAAGGGCGAACAAATCGGTTTTGATATCGTCACCGCAGATTGCGAGTCGAGTGCCCTAGCCACCAGGCCATGCTAGGCTCTTCATGAGTGAAATAAATTATTTTATTATATTGTTCCTCAAATGTCTTCTACGTTGATTCGGGTAGAACAACTTTTAACGAGCTTCTTTTTTTTATTTCAATACGTATTGATATTCTCAGATTTGTTTTATTTAGATAAAGTATTTGATATAACTGATATTTGAAACCGTCGGTACTTGGTGAAATTTCATAACTGTTTGTTTGTAGGTAAGCTCAAAGCTACACAAAGGGCTGTCTGTGCTCTGCTCACCGCGGGTATCGAAACACGATTTCTAGCGTTGTAAGTCCGCAGAAATACCGTTGTGCCACTGGGGGGCATAGCATAATTGAGGAAAAACAACAAAGACAACTGTACTGTACCTGATGATGCCTTTACTGGCGAAACCATGGTTGTTGATAAATGAAGTGTTTGTGAAACGTACAATTGTTTTTGTTTTTTCTCCCCTCAATTCTATAAAGTGTTTGAGGCTACTAACATGCAATTAAAAACCCTAAGTTCAAGAACTCGTTGCTTAGGAGACTATAATAATTTTCCTCAATTCTTTCACCATAGTAATTGATTTTTTATTTCGCTTTTCAAAGTTAACGTCATATTATAAGGTCATTCTTGAGAAAATATTACAAACTTTGAACCAGCACGAGCCTTTTATGTAACTTTTAAACGCAATAAGGTTGAAGAAACGCAATGGAAGAAGGTAGTTGTGGATACCTCGTGGTATTCTAAGACGTGAATCAATGTTCGAAATTACGCTTTCCCTAAATCAGTGTGTTCCCTGGTAGTTCAGTAGTTAGCTAGGCCCATGTTTAGCATGGGATAAACAGCTATGAATTTATGTTGTTGTTTTTTCCAATCATTATATATATAAACATAGCACACATAACATCAAGAAAGTGGAGTATTTTGAGATAGTCCGTTTGGAAAGCTAAAGGTGTTTATATATTTTTTCCAATCATTATATATAAACATAGCACACATAACGTCAAGAAAGTAAGGTATTTTGAGATAGGCTGTTCGGAAAGCTAAAGGTGTTTATATTGTTGTTTTTTTCCATTCATTATATATAAACATAGCACATATAATGTCAAGAAAGTGAAGTATTTTGAGATAGTCTGTTCGGAAAGCTAAAGGTGTTTATGTTTTTTTCCAATCATTATATATAAACATAGCACACATAACATCAAGAAAGTAAGGTATTTTGAGATAGTCTGTTTGGAAAGCTAAAGGTGTTTCCTTTGTTTATAGACGAGAAAAAAAAACATGAAAGAGTCAAAAAGAAATTGCTTTTTATATAGAGAATCAACCTTGAACTGATATAGGAACATCTATAGAAATGGTGCCTTAAGTTTTTCTGTTTTTTCAATAAATGAAGCTGACGCTTTCGCTGGAATAGCATAATATTTCATCCCTTAGAGACGTCTTGTCCGTGTCTTTTTTTTTCTCTTTCCTACAACCATACAGTTCTTTTTAAACATTGTTCATGATCTTTCCTACTCGTGGTTGATAAACCAAACAACCTTTTGAGTGTAGCATTCAAGTTCATAGGTTTTCCATTAAGATAGTCAAGAAACTCGCATAGCAGTTTAGCTTCACCATAGAGATAAATCTGTTTAGTAAGCACTTTCTGGTTTCTGGAAAACGATTTTTCAATAATTTAAGAGTTTGCCTCCATACATGTTGGAAATATTAATTTATGGCTTATAATGCTTGGATACGGCTTGAATGGGTAATGAAGAAAAACTTTAATAAAGTTTAACATAACAGCAAATATACAACGTTTCGACAAGGTTTTGTCATCATCAGGTTATGTTAAAGTTATATTAAAGTTTTTCTTCATTACCCATTCAAGCTGTCTCCAAGCATTATTAGTCTCAAAGTGGGTTCCTCGTCATCGAATTAGTTTATGGCGTTCTAACAGTTGTTAAAATTGTTGAAGTGTGTTAATTTGAATTGATTTTTTACTGTCAGTTATTGCTTTTGGTTTTCTTGTAAAATATCAATACAATGTGTAAAATTTCTTTTAATATTTTCTCTGCCTTTCAATTTGCATGTTTATGACACAGGAAATCAGATTAATCAAACTTTTTGAATTTCAATTTGCATGTTTATGACACAGGAAATCAGATTAATCAAACTTTTTGAATTTCAATTTGCATGTTTATAACACAGGAAATCAGATTAATTAAACTTTTTGCATTTCAATTTGTATGTTTATGACACAGGAAATCAGATTAATCAAACTTTTTGAATTTCAATTTGCATGTTTATAACACAGGAAATCAGATTAATCAAACTTTTTGAATTTCAATTTGCATGTTTATGACACAGGAAATCAGATTAATCAAACTTTTTAAATTTCAATTTGCATGTTTATGACACAGTAAATCAGATTAATCAAACTTTTTAAATTTCATTTTGCATCTTTATAACACAGGAAATCAGATTAATCAAACTTTTTGAATTTCAATTTGCATCTTTATAACACAGGAAATCAGATTAATCAAACTTTTTGAATTTCAATTTGCATCTTTGTAATACAGGAAATCAGAGTAATCAAACTTTTTGAAAACTACTTCCTCCATCGTCGATCGAGCTCTCATTCTGATAGATACGATTAATATGTGTTGCCTGATATTGGGTGTAGTTTAAAGAATAGAGTGCTTGAGTGTGAATCTGAGGATCCCTTGTTTATGTCCCGTTATCGCAAAATTGCGCTTCTTATCAAATTACCCATACAGTTTGCCAGGAACATACAATAGGAGAAATAAAAAGAAACTATTTTTACTTAGATGATACAGGAACGTCTTATGATATCTAATAAGTTGGGAACATTTAGTCTGACATTTATTTTTAAGTTAATTCCGATATTAGTGTACAGAAGATGTGGTTTTCATTCCATCATACGAAATGAGATAAACAAACGTTTTTGTAAGGAGTTCTTGATTTTGTTGGAGTAACAGATATTTTTATACGTTATCATAAGAACTAGGATAAACAATAGAACAAACGGTCTTGTAAGGAGTTCTTGGTTTTGTTGGAGTAACAGATGTTTTTATACGTTATCATACGAAATAGGATAAACAATACAACAAAGGTTCTTTCAATGAGTTCTTTATCTTGTTGGAGCAACAGCTGTAAAGGAGCAAAAATCTAATTTACAGCAACAGCAAAAATGTTGGTTTAACACACAAATCTAATTAGGAAGTCGTATATCCCAACTGAAACATGAATACTTCCCAAAATAGCCTCTAACAAATGTATTCTAAAATAGTGATTTCGTTTGATGTACGCCGTAAATCGATATAGGAATTGGCTTACATTTATTAATATTCATGTTAGTCCCGCTTGGTTGTTTGCTAGAAGTACAACGTATGATTCTGGAAGATTGATAATTTATGCAAGTTTACATGCATCATGTTCATCTATAGGATACAAGACAGAATGCTAAATTTAGGTGCAGCGTTATACAGGATGAGCAAGTCTAGATTAGAATAATCGATCACAGAATAACTTGTGTATTCAGTAGATGCAAGAGGATCTCTCGAGCAGATGTGACCACATGAAGCTTCGAGCCTATGTTTGTTTGTTTTGTTGAATTTCGTGCAAAGCTACTTGAAAGCTATCCATGCCAGATATTCCTAATTTAGCATTGATAAACTAGAGGGAAGGCAGTTAGTCAAATACCACCCACCACCAACTCTTGCTACTTTTTACCAACGAATAGTGGGATTGGCCGTCACACATTATACTCCAACCAAGGCTGAAAATGTGAACAAGATGGCGCCGGAGTTCGATCCCGCAGCCCACAGATTGCGAGTCGAGCGCCTTAACCACCAAGCCATGCAAGACCAAATGTCAGCGACATAAATGCACTGAAGTAGGTAATATATTCGAGTATCAACTTTGAATATTTCGTATGCAATATGTTCACACTACATAAATAATTAGAATATCCCAATTTGAGAACTCTATGGATATAGTTATGTGACGGATCACACACACACGCTCTATTACACAACAGGAAGACACTTTATTACATTAAATGAAGCGTAATTGAAGGTTTCAAAGAGTATTGTGCTCCAACTTTGGAACTGGCAGGTAAACTTGGCTTACTCATTTCTCATCGAGTCTGCAGTTAAAGTTACTTCATTTTTAACTACATTTAAAAGTTTATTTTCCATTCTACTCTTGTGGTTTAACGGTACGTCCGTGGGCTTATAACGCTAAAATTTGTTTGTTTGTTTATCACTAAGCACAAAGCTACACAATGGGCTACCTGTACTCTGCCCACCACGAATTGAAACTCGGTTTCTAGCATTGTAAGTCTGCAGACATACCGCTGTGCAACTGGGAGCATATAACGTTAAAAAACGAGTTTTGATACACGTGGTGGGCACAGCACAGATACCATCATATGTAGCTTTGTGCTAAACTACAAACTCACTATATAAAAAATTCTTCCTATCTCAGAAGATACATGATGTATTCCATTTTTAATAGCTCAGTAAGATACAAAAGTGAAAGTTTTTCATGGAGGGGTGTATTTGCCACTTCATGAGAGTCATGTCTTACTGATCTATGACTTACATTGTTTGTCATATAACACCTTTCTTGTCATACAGTGAAGAGTTGTTCTCTAAAGCATTACAACAACAAAAGTTATTGTATTTTACTTTTTTGGCCTCTTGGCTTGGCTATTCTCTTGTATTCTCCGAGTTGTATTACTTTTGGGGCACCGTATATTATAAAATTGTTATTACACCACATGAAATTTAAACATAAACAACAATAATTTGGTGACAAACGTTTTACTTATCTAAGAAATTAAAATAATTTTTATAACAAAAGTATAATTTAAAGAATTAAAAACAATAAGAATGTATATATTAAACATTTTAACGAATACGAGAAAACGTAAATAATTTTTTCCATTATTTTCCATGCGATAGTATTGCAAAAACCTGGAAGCAATGCGATCTTCTTTCTCCAGGATGCATTTCTGACATCATTCCCGAGAACGCACACACACACAAAATCCTATAAAGATAACTAACTGTTTGCTCTAAGAAGTTTTCTTTATCGTACGTCGAACTTTACATTCTCGAATTTCATAGTATATCAAATTACCTGGACAGAAACAACTCTTTTTGTGGTTCTGCAGGTGTTATTCCACGGGATGAAGGATAAAAAGTTTAAATTAATCTTGCTTATAAGATGTAACCGGCTAAGTAGTAGCATTGAAGATTAGCCTAAAATTTTCGAAACCGAATAAACTATAATGTATAATGTGACCTCAAGAACGTATAGCTACACTTTGTTCTAGACAAGTTTAATAATATCGATGAGAAAGGAGTTCTTAGCTGGTGGTGCAAAAGGCGATGACAGAACTCGACAATCTATACATTTTTATATGTTTTTTTGCTTTTAAGCATAAAGCTACACAGTGGACTATTTGTGCCGTGCCTACCACGGGTATCAAAACCACATTTTTAGGGTCAAAAGTCTAGAGACTTAATACTGAGCCACATGTTTATACGAGGAGAGGCTATGACTACGTTTCTCACTAAGATTATCTTATTTGATCAAGTTATGAAGTCCTGTGTGTGGTCAGCTAGTTTCGGAACTACACTAAGAATATCTTATTTAATCAAGTTATGAAGTGCTGTGTGTGGTCAGCTAGTTTCGAAACTACACTAAGAATATCTTATTTCATCAAGTTATGAAGTCCTGTGTTCGGCCAGCTAGTTTCGAAAGGGTATACATCACGTGTCTTACTGAGATAGGAAAAGTGGAATACATCATGTATCTTACTAAGATATGAAAAATTGAATACATCATGTATCTTCTGAGATAGGAAGAATGGTATACATCACGTGTCTTACTGAGATAGGAAAAGTGGAATACATCTTGTATCTTACTAAGATATGAAAAATGGAATACATCATGTATCTTACTGAGATTGGAAAAATGGAATACATCTTGTATCTTACTAAGATATGAAAAATGGAATACATCATGTATCTTACTGAGATTGGAAAAATGGAATACATCTTGTATCTTACT
>NW_013666238.1:219107-220232 GCF_000517525.1 Limulus polyphemus
GCTGCACAGAGTCTAAGTAAAACATTTCTGTATGATAATAATGAAGTGGTCAGTCAAGGTAGCTGCACAGAGTCTAAGTAAAACATTTCTATATAATAATAATGAAGTGGTCAGTCAAGGTAATCTGATAATCTTTCAAACTGCACGTTATTTGTTTGTGAATAACAAAATATTGTTATTAAGAAGAGTGACACAAGATAAGTTATAGGATGTAAACAACTGTCAAAGCTGTTAAAATATTGGAAACCGGATGAATTCAGAAAAGGGGGCTATTCGTTTTGGAGTATACATATCTGTACTTTGGGCATGCTAAACAAGACCGTGGAAAGTCAATTTCGCCATGTAATGGAAGCCATCTGCACAAAATAGCAAACAGGAATTATCAGTTGACTGCTCATTTATTTCAGTACTGCTTGTGGAATAATTATCAGTGAGTGAACCGGCAGAAATAGACTTTATGAGTCAAGCCTAGAAGAAATGCTTAAACCTTGCACTTGGCGTCACTGGTCCTTTGGCCATTAGTTAACAGCATTAACTCATCACGCAATCTCTAGGATCTTTTTTGGACATTTTTAAGTCAACGCATTTACTTATTACGCAACTTCTAGTCCCTATTTGGACACCTTATAGGTCAATGCACTCATCAATTACGCAACCTCTAGGACCTCTTTGGACACTTTGTAGGTCAATGCACTCATCAATTATGCAACCTCTAGGACCTCTTTGGACACTTTGTAGGTCAATGCATTTACCCATTATGCAACTTCTAGAACTAGTAAATAGCTTATTTCTACATCGTTTTTATTAGTGATAACTGTTTGCTTTGTTATCCCATCTCTGACTTACACATTCTTAAAAACAAACCTTGAGCAAAAAGACAACTTAGAATATGTGTTATCTTGTTTCTTTGACCAATGATGCCTGAAGATTAATGACTTCAGGAATATGTTATCAATAACAGAGAAGACATCCAATCACTGCTTTCTGTTCAATTTAAATATCAGTAACAGAGACGGCGTCCAATCACTGCTTTCTGTTCAATTTAAATATCAGTAACAGAAAAGACCTCCAATCACTGCTTTCTGTTCAATATAGATATCAATAACAGAGATGTCCAATCACTGC
>NW_013666238.1:221232-224611 GCF_000517525.1 Limulus polyphemus
TTTCTGTTCAATATAGATATCAATAACAGAGATGTCCAATCACTGCATTGTGTTCAATATAAGTTTTTGCTTAGATAATCCTAGGTACACCGATATCTCAAATTAGCAGCACCGTTTACAGAGTTTATTTTTAGTTGTTACCTGTTTAACTAACTTGCTTAGATCAGAAGTTACTGATATCTAGCTGCCAGTTTATTTGTTTATTTGATTTTCGCGCAAAGCTACACGAGGGCTACCTGTGCTAGCCGTCCCTAACTCTTGGGCTACTCTTTTACCAACGAATAGTGGGATTGACCGTCACATTATAACGCCTCCACGGTTGAAAGGGCGACCATGTTTGGTGGGACGGGGATTCGAACCCGCGACTCTTAGTCGAGCGCCCTAACCACCTGGCCATATGTGCCTAAATATAGAATTAACTGTAGAACAGTGTATGTTCGCTATGGAATGATCTCAATATTCATATGTAAAAGTGTATAGTTTTTTTGTTTGTTTGTTGTTATACACAATGTGCTGTCTGTGATTTGCCAACCTCAGGTATCGAAACCCGATTTTTAGTGTTAGAAGCCCTCAAACTTAATGTTGAGCCACCGATGTTATAAAGTTATTTATCCTTGGTTTGATCAGAGAACTATAATATGTTGTGGATGAACTCGTGAGTCGATGAGAAAGACAACTCCAATACCCAAAATAATGCTCACCAGATGGATTTGATTGTGAAAAAGTCCTGCGATGGTTTTATTGTCTTGAAATTTTTACATATTCTACAGTAATTCCTGTACGTTGAATCCGAAAATGATATTCGTTTTCCTGCAACACGTTCATATTTTTAACAAAATATCATAATGCAATATATAAAAGAAAGACCACAACACGTAGTTTTGAGACTAAAAGACGTAGGTTTCACAAAAAAATCAGGATGAATGAGCATGCATATTCGTTTTACATCAGTGTTCTTCCATTTTCTTCAGTTTATTTGTAATTTTGTTAACAAATTTAATAATAGAAAATGTTCATTGTGGTAAACGAAATAATAACTTGATCTATGCCAAAGTTTTTCTTCTTTCCGTGGTAAAAAACGTGGTAGAAAAAAATGAATATTGTTTTCGAAATCTGCAGAGCTGAATTATGGAAAAATCCGTTATTAAAATCAAAACAACTTTTATGAAGATTAAATTCGCAGGACTGTGTTATTTGTGTCCAGTACTCAACAATTGCACTTTAGTTGGTGTCATAAGGCAGAAGGCTCGTCACTGTAAATCAAACGCTTAAAGTGACCTCATAGCCAGACTTTAAGAATGATGAAATCCTGAGAAATTGCTGGTCATAGAACGTGGGTGGAAATTATCTGGTGATCGTTCGGTCCATGAAAGTATATCCCATTGGTAATCAGTGCTCCATCTTGTTTTATCCAAAAATTCCTTTTCACTGAATTTTAGGACTAATAACATCTTCCAAATTCCATCAATAATCGATCCCCTCTGTTCATGTTTGCTTACAAGCTTCCAATAAGTCTCATTTCTACGCAGACCTCCCCGTTAATGACTTTCATGTTGATGTTACCCAAACGTTGAATTAATGTTAATACTATGTCTGAAGTCATTATTTACGAGGTCAATATTAATTCCTTTCTAATGGCAAATACATTCTGGTATTTTTATGCTACTATTACACAGCCACTTATATGCATGTTGCACCCTATGGTGAGAGGTATTTTTAACGCTGAAATCGCCCTTTTCACTATCTCGTTACCTCATTTACTACGTGATGATCACTTCTCGAGTAAATAGACCAACTAAGTTTATAACAAATATGTTTATTACAGAGTTCGATTAATCTACGTTTTAGCCACTAATAATGAGTTCTCCTCCCCCGGTGCGTTAGTGGTAAATTTACGGACGCATAATTCTAGACTTAGGGTTAGATTCCCCACTGTGGACAGAGAGCAGATAACCAATTTGGTGACTTTGCGTTAAACCAAAAACAACAACAGCAACAATAATTAGTCTCTCAACAACCTTTATTAATAACTTCGAAGTGTGACTTTTGGAATTTTGTTGATTGTCGACAAGACAGTATTTATACTGGATAATAATAAACGATAATAGAAGAATATTTTTACATTTTGTCATTAAATATTCAGATCTGTCTAAAAAGAAGAAAGCTTAAGAAACAAAGCTATTATTTTTTTAAAAACTACAAAGCACATATTTTTTAAGAATTTATTAACATCAGAAAAAAAAATCGTAAATACGGAAACAGGAATGAAGCCTAGTGAATTTTGTAGCAAAAACTTCATTATAATAAGTTATGAAAAATATATTTGCCAAACTTTCGCCTTTCGTCTTAATGTATTTTACAAACCATGTAACTGGCAGCACAAGTGGCAAATCGAATAAATCAACGTTTTTTAAAACTGCGTACAACGACGTATTCATGCAAGTATCCTGTTTGTTCACCTTACATATAATACAGGGTGTCCCTGAAGTCTGAAACATTATATTCTTAAAGTTAAACAAACACATTTCTAATGTCAGTCGTACATATTTCAAGAAAGAAAATATCCTGGTGGCACATTATAGCAAGAATTGATATGTGCATGGATGTTAATGGCGTGCAATTTGAATAATAACTAAATTAACAATAAATTGTGTATTTGTCCCAACGGGTCCAGTCTTCTGGAACACCCTGGAGAATATATAGTAAACACTGATAGAACGACAGGAATTAAATCACTATGTAATTAAATTTTTATTCAAATATAATATACACGTGTTTTTTGTTTATGTTAGAAATACTTTTTCATAAATTCTTGTGTCTAAAGCCCACCTGTGGCTCAGCGGTAATTCTGAAGGCTTATAACGCTAAAAATCGAGTTTCGATACCCGTGATGGGTACAGCACAGATAGCCCATTGCGTAACTTTGTGCTTAACAACAAATGAATAAACAAGCTTATGCCTAAAACCAATGAATATGATAAGTTTTGAAGTTAACAGAAACATTCAGTTATTGCAAATTTTGATCAAAATGACGTAACTATTACTACAGAGATGATCCATTATGTGTGGGTGTGTTAGCATCCATCACCCTGATTCGTTTAACTCTATTATCGTAAGGTTTAGTATGGTAATTGGAAACTGTCCTACAATGTACATGGGCCATTTTATTTTATGATTTCTGGCCCAAAAAGAGCAATATAAAAGCCCCTGAAGTAGGGCACATTTCCACTTTTTTATAGTAACTGGAAAATATCTGCTTGAAAAGGGGGTAAAGATAAAAAATTCCCTCTGAATTTTTCCCAGTTTTTTAGTCTTTTGACTTTCAGTTAGCAGCCCGGCATGGCCAAGTGGTTAGGGCGCTCGACTCGCAATCTGAGGG
>NW_013666238.1:225487-242519 GCF_000517525.1 Limulus polyphemus
CTTTGCGCGAAATTCAAAACAAACAAACAAACAAACTTAATCAGTTAAATGAGTCAATTATTACCTTTCACCAAGAGTCTTTGTGATTAGCATCTAATAAGGTCATTAGGGATTTGATAACAAAAGAAAGATAGAAGAGGAACATTATCTTATATATAATTTTTGCTTCCTTAATGGATGACCCTTAGTTAATGATTAATGAAAATAAAAGGGTACACACATTTTGGATAGACGAAGTTAAGAAAATGCAACTTTCTTAATGGTCTACTGTGAACAAAGTTTCTTTGTGCTACTTATTTTAACACTGGAACCTATGAGCCAATTGTGTTTTAGTATCGAGCCAGATTTATGCTTTTCGCTACTGAATAAATGAATCGTGAATTAAATCGGTGGAACCAGTGAGGCATAGTGTTAGAGTTCTCGGACTCTGTATCTGACAATTGTTGGTTAGCGTGCTTGGACTCTGAAAGTTAGTGGTTAATGTACTCGGACTCTGAATATGACAGTTCGCGGTTAGTGTGCTGGGACTCTGAATCTGACAGTTCGTTTTTGGCGTGATCGGACTCTAAATGTGACAGTTAGTGGTTAGTTTTTGTAAAAATGTATTTTGCACTTTAAGGCAGTGGTGCACTATACCAGTGACAGTAAAGTCCCAAGAGTTGGCGGTAGTTATTGTTGACCATTTTCCTTTCTTCTAGTCTATCAGTTCAAAATTAGGAGCGCCTACTAACAAGTAGCTCTTTATGTAGCGTTGCGCGAAAATTCTAAAACTAATAAAATTGGTTACTTTTTTGTCTTAGAAAATACATAATCATACACAGAACTGTTTTAATTGATATTGTTTTCTATTTTAGCAAAATCTCATAAAAGCCATTTAGATTTGCAGCCAACGTAAACAAACAAACAAAGCAACTATTTTCATCTGTCCTCTTATGGCTCTATCTTAATCATGAGATGTTTGTTTTAAGAAATTTGGGAAGAATTTATTAATTAAGATAATGTCACAAGATTGTCCTCACTGAAGAGAATTTGATTACAAAGACACTTTGGTTTAGTTTGTTTCTTTGTTCTTAAGCACAAAGCTACACAATAGGCTGTGGCCACCATGAGTACCGTAACCCGGTTTTTAGCGTTAGAAGTCTTCAGAGTTACCGCTGAATCATTAGAGGGCTTGGTTTTGTTTAAAAAAATATTTTTAATTGTAATTAAAATAACACACACACATATATATATATATTAATTTAGAAATTTTCCTAATAATGAGAATGAATATTTTAATTTGAAGATTAAATATTCATTCGTTATTTTTTTTTTCGTGTAATTCCATGTCTTAAACCAAAATTATAAATATTTATTAAACAGTATTAACATATACCTTATTGATTTAATATCGTTAAGCAGCTGTTTGAAAAATTTTACTCCAATAACAAACATGCAATTTACTTTGAATAATAGCAAAGATTAAAAATGTATAAACTCAAATTCTATTTCCACTGGAAACCTGAAATGAAATATTCAAGTCACTTTCTATGTTATTGCGAACATTTTCATTATATTGACTTCCATCACCAATGGCAATTAAGTTTGAAAACTGTAGTAAAATCATAAGTGTTTTTTGGAAATAATTAAACGATGAAGCATAGAACAGCATATCAACTTTGTGAAAAAGTGTAATAAATCAGTATTATAAAAAATTATTTGTTCGGTAGATCTAATCATATTTTATTTTAATCAAACATAGACATACTGTTTTAATTGTATTTATAAAGTACAGATCTTATGCTTAAATAATAACATTAAGCTTTTCACTGTGTGACATCCAAAAGAAAACTAAATTTTGTTCGAATTATATACTTTTTAAAATTATGTTGTTCTTGCGATTAAGTACAAAGCTACACAAAGGGCTATCTGTATATTTGAATGTGAATAGGAAAGGTGAAAAAAACAGCATATTTATTAAAGATGATACATGAATTAACCATGTGTTTATTCGTTTGTCTCGGATATTCATTACACAAGAGCTATCTGGGCTATCCGCCCCTAGAGGCCCCCCAGTAGCACAGCGGTATGTCTGCGGATTTACAACGCTACAATCTGGGTTTCGATACCCGTGGTGGGCAGAGCACAGATAGCCCATTGTGTAGCTTTGTGCTTAACTTTAAAAAACAAAAAACAAACCGCCCCTAGAGGGAGGACCGAGAACTTTTGGGTTACTATAATCAAATAGTGAAATTTGACTGTCACTAATATAACTAACCCGGGTCTTAACGTACAGATCGTGATTTTGTAGTAATAGGAAGCACTGTTTGTTTGTGTTGTTTAACTTCTCGTTACTCTTTGAGTTGCATAAAGTATTTGTTTGATTCTGAATTTCGCTCAAGCTATTCGAGAGCTATCTGCGTAGCCGTCCTTAATTTAGCAGAGGGAATGTAGCTAGTCAACATCACACACCGCCAACTCCTGTGTTTCTCTATGCCAACGAATAGTCGGATAGACCATCACATTATAACGGTTGAGATTGCGAGTTAACGCCCATACCTCTAGTATTAACATTCATATTCTTTTTTGTTGTTTTCTATTTTTCGATTATCGCTAGGTTGTATGTATAAATTTCTTTCAGAGATACCTCTCGGTGGATCAACGTAAGTCTTAAAACGTATATCGCTAAAGTTTGGATTTCGATATCCGCGGTGGGCACAGCACGGATAGCCAGCCCATTGTTAAAGATAAGCACAACTCGTCTAGTAGCCTTCCTTGTGATTTTCTTCTTTTTCTCACTAAGAAATGCTAGTCTTAAGAGTCACAGAATCTCTAAGAATTATAAGATTATGGAACAGATATTTCGTAGGAATCTCGAGTTTTCATTACTCTGTTCTAAGGTTTATTTTAAACTAAAATCAACAACAAAATTTAATTATCTTCATTTTTTACAAGCCTTGTTTCAGTCAATAGACGAAAACGTTACTAAATTTATTTCGTTTTCGACTGTTCTTTCTTTATTAAATGTATTTTTCTTTACTTTCAGTTATCATTTTCATTGTTTAAAAATACACACATATATATATATATATATATACATATGTCTCTGTTCTCTAGTGTGTGTTGTTCAAGGTTCAACATCATCCAGAGTTCCCAGAGTATACACAGTGTGTCACTTTTGAATTTCTCTCGGATCCTTGGCAAGATAGGACCTATAACATCTTCTGTATTCTAGTCCTCTACGGAGTTCCCTTGATTATCATCATTTATTGCTATTCTAAGATTCTGTGGGTCATCACCCGACGTTCCCGAGATAATGAAGGTAAGAATCAGCATGAAATGTTGGAGAATTCAATTAGTATTGCTATTATTTTCATAGAATAATTCACAGTTTTTTTTTAATCAGCACTGGTTACTCTCATGGCTTAAATGTAATTATATACAAAACGTCGTGAATTAGTTAATAAAGTCCATCAAGATAAACTCGTACACGTATCTCATATTATGGAGGAAAGAAGAGGTCTTCGCCTCACTTGATCTTCCCACCGCCTTGACCTGAAACGCAAATGATACGTTATACATTTAAATTCGTTTGTGAATAAGAGAAAATCAAAAACTGTTAACACTGAACCCTAAGATAACATGAACAAACAAACAAACCCCAGCTTACAAATATGTATATAGTTTAGAAAATAGAAATACCGAAAAAGATGTTTTCTTTAGAAAAAGTAGTATATTTTGTACTCAACTTCCCTTTTCTTAACTGAAAACTGACCTATTTACTTAACGTTTTAAACCAGTTTTTTCTTTTTGTCATGCTAAGATTTTAAGCATTGGTTGAATTTTCTTGTCTCATAAGTAATGGTCTCCAACAACTACTGTTTGAAATGTAGATTTGTGTGTGTAATGAAATAGAAACTTTAATTGTATAATATTATTAGTGATTCTAAGTTTTATTATTATTTAAGGCTTTTAACTAAATGCTATTTATTTGGATTTCATGTTTTGTCTGAAAATAAATCCCAAAGTCCTTTCTTGAAATTCCTTTTTTTTTGTAAATGTAAATCAAAATGTCTGACAGCTAATACAGGTTAAATAAATAGTAATAACAGGTAAGGCTTTAGGTGGAAAGGATCATTAAAGTGTAACCAGAATGTTTGACTACTAATACAAGTTAAATAACTAGTAATAACGAGTAAGGGTTTAGGGGAAAGGATCATTAAAGTGTAAACCAGAATATTTGATTACAAATACAGGTTAAATAAATAGTAATAACGAGTAAGGGTTTAGAAGGAAAGGATCATTAAAGTGTAAACCAGAATGTTTGACTATAAATACGGGTTAAATAAATAGTAATAACGAGTAAGGGTTTAGGAGGAAAGGATCATTAAAGTATAAACTAGAATGTTTGACTACAAATACAGGTTAAATAAATAGTAATAACGAGTAAGGGTTTAGGGGGAAAGGATCATTGATTCTAATATACTATTGAGTTTTCTATTTTCCTCGCTTCTTTGTTAAACTGTTATTTAATGACAATACTAATTTTTATGTGAAAATATATCAGAAACTTTAACGTAGTCTCCATAGACCTTGATAAAAGAAGCATACAATGCTTACGATTGATACATTTGTATTTATCTTATAAGTACTTTGCGATATCATTTGAAGTAACGTAATTTATAAAAAAAAAACAACTTACAAATGTTTAAGTTGCTATTTAATGTGTTTTCATTGCTTAAATACTTTGTAAAACCAACTTAATCGTTGATTTCTAGTCTCAACTTGTGTTTGAAAAATACACATTCAAGTTGAACTGAAATGCTATTATTCGTTTTATTTTCTTAAAAACTACAATGGGCCAGTTAAGTGACAGTTAAGTGTAAAATTTTTAAAAATGTTTTAACCTATTGAAATGTTTAGCCATTATTGTATGAAATTATATATATATTTATGTGATTTTATGCTACCTTTTTGCACATTTGTGTACAATATATATAATTGTTGAATCAAATCTTTTAGAGAAAATTACTATCAAAACACATTAGGATATAAAGACTTTTTTGGGACAAGAAGTTGCGACTAAAATACATTAGATATCTCTTACCGAAACGTCAGTTAAACAAAATGCTTCATGAAAATATTCTCAGTATAAATATAGATTGTTTTTCTATATGTTAAGGTTATATACATTTTTCGGGTTGCTTCAGTATTGAGAACTGTCATTAAAACAAACATTTTTTTCTTCACTTCTTTAAAGTATCTGAAGAACAACCTGACTTATGTGCTTTGAATAAACACGTCTAAATAACTTAAAACCCGACCAAGTACTTAGTGCCACGTTTATAGGTTTTGAGACCTTTGTCCGCAGCGGAGATCAAACCTTAAATTCTAGCCTTTTTAGTCATGAAACTTACCGCCGATCCATCGGGAGACTAGGTAAGAAATAGTAAATATATTAGCTAAGAGGGGGTGCAACCAAAAAATGTTACAAATCGTTATCACTAGGGAATGTGTATCAGGTTTGACCAGAAATGATACAGTTGGTGATATAACAATTGTTCTCAAGCTCTCTGGTGGTAGCCACACCAGAAATAATGTAATATTTTACATTGTAGTTCCTCAGCTCCTGAAACACATATGAACTCTGTTACATTAAGCTTTAAAACGATACTTATATTATGACGAGCAGGTAAAAGTATTCATAAAGCTGGAGTTTAATAGAGACTACAAGTGAGTTCCTCGTCACCAAACTTAGTAGAAACTGTGTGTCAGTCTTTGAATGATTTCTTTATTTTTGTGTCAGTTATAAAATTTTATCATTATTTATTTCAAGACGGTAGTTCCATTTTAATTATTTTGAGGTTTATAACAATTTAAGGCTTATCTTTTCACCCAGTTATTGAACTGGTAATTAATGTTGTTAAAACAATATATTTTGCAGTAAAATAGACATTAGGTACAATATGATAATATAGAAACAACAAAAAAACGATATAATTTCGATTGAAATAAATAACATATTATTTCTAGTTTAAAACGTATTTTTTCCATACATTTTTGCCCTAAATCAAATCTGTATTCAGTTACATTCATTGTGTTTGAATAGAAAATAGGTCTATATGAAGCTTATGCTTTGAATAGTAATGTATCTCTATGAATGTTATACTTTGAAGAGAAATATATCCATATGAAGATTATGTTTTGAAAAGCAACGTATGCATATGAATGTTGTGTTTTGAAGAGCAATGTATCCATATGAAGGCCCTCCAGTGGCACAGCGGTATGTCTAAGGACTAACAACGCTAGAATCCGGATTTCGATACCCGTGGTGGGCAGAGCACAGATAGCCCATTGTGTAGCTTTGTGCTTAATTACAAACAAACAAACCATATGAAGGTTTAAGTTTTTAAGAGCAATGTATCCATATGAAGGTTATGTTTTGAATATATTCACATTTATTACATATAGTCCCAAGAAAGTGTTCATTAATGTGTTGTTTTGGTTCGAGATATAAACATCGATTTACTGTAAACTATAGACACTTTAGAAACTTCTTTCTTAAGAGATAAAAATTCATATAGATACCTTGACAAAATCACATTTCGCAAAAAAGTAACAACATTAAAACCAGTTTTGCTAATTAAAAATTTCCGCGATCACAATCTAAATTGTCGAGGTTTCAGTATTGCCAATCTACATGTTAAAATTAAATTATTTTTTCTTTTTAAGATATCATATGTTTTTTTTTATTCAGCTGTCTTTTGTTACTTTGTTATTTCAGTACAAAAATCTCCCCAACTAAGAAACAGGTGAAATCTAGTTAGATGTATTTTAAATTAATATAGATGCTCAGCTGGATCCTTTTTGCTATCATATAACTTTAAGATAAACATGCGTCATCTAGAGAGTTTAGAAGGACTTTTTAAAAAGATGTCCAGAATAATTCAATAGTTATAAGATTGAATATTTTTATTATTATGATACAGATATATTTTATTTCCAATAAGGTTGGTGTATGCATACATTATGAGTAAACGTAATATTTTTTTTATCAAAGTAAGAACCAATTTTGAGGATATCGAACAAAATAAACTAACCTGGGAGCTAACGTTTTTTTTAAAAATTATTGGCTTTGTTTAGCTGACATGTTATTGCTTTTTTTTATCTTTCCGAACTCGAAGTACTTGAGAAATGATATAATGAAACTATTCATTAAGACAGTGTAAGTATTTTACATATTTGTAACGCGAGAATTCTTCTTTATCCTAAGTTGTTTTGTAAGAACGTGCTGTTAGAGTTGATAGAAGAAATAGTATTTTACATGATGTTAGAGTTGATAGAAGAAATAATATTTTACATGATGTTAGAGTTGATAGAAGAAATAGTATTTTACATGGTGTTAAAACATCATGTAAAATATTATTTCTTCTATCAACTCTAACACCATGTAAAATACTATTTCTTCTATCAACTAAAGTTGATAGAAGAAATAGTATTTTACATGGTGTTAGAGTTGATAGAAGAAATAGTATTTTACATGGTGTTAGAGTTGATAGAAGAAATAATATTTTACATGATTTTAGAGTTGATAGAAGAAATAATATTTTATATGATGTTAGAGTTGATAGAAGAAATAGTATTTTATATGATGTTAGAGTTAATAGAAGAAGTAATATTTTACATGATTTTAGAGTTGACAGAAGAAATAATATTTTATATGATGTTAGAGTTGATAGAAGAAATAGTATTTTACATGGTGTTAGAGTTGATAGAAGAAATAGTATTTTACATGATTTTAGAGTTGACAGAAGAAATAGTATTTTACATGATGTTAAAGTTGATAGAAGAAATAGTATCTTACATGATGTTAGACTTGATAGAAGAAATAGTATTTTAATGATGTCAAATGGAAACAGTTTTATTTCTTCTAGGAGATTTATCCCAAGAGCAGCAATTCCATGGACGTCTTCGACTTCGAAGGTCCGACATGACTCGTATAGAAAGAGCTCGTACACGAACTCTCCGAATGGCCATAACCATCGTCTCTGCATTTTTCTGGTGCTGGACGCCGTACGTTGTGATGGTTCTTTGGCATCAAATAGATAGGGAATCGGCAAACAAAGTGGATTCCAAAATCCAATCTTCGCTATTTATATTCGCAGTTTCCAATTCCTGCGTCAATCCGTTGGTGTATGGAAGTTACGCTATCAACTTTAAGCATGTCTTCAAAACCTGTTTCCTTGGGATAATCTGCCCAAGAAATTCGATTCGCTTTGGATCTCGCCGCATGGCCTCCACTAACGGCACTAGAGACACTCAGTTTGAGCCACGTGACCAATGGCCACCGCGAGCAATGGCTGTTACCGTTGATGCTACTGGAGCAAAGCCTTGCTGCAAACTGTTAACTCACCAACTGAATCGGCCGGTTTAATTTAGTCCAGTCCTATAAATCATTAAATATTTGATGTATCCAGAAGTGGACTAGTGGCTATCTGCTAAATTGTGAATCCAAGAACCTATAATTCTCGTTCCATTCCCGATAAACAAACATAAAAAGCTCTCTCAACACTTTAAGAGTCATAGGTGTAAGATTGACAGTCAAATTTCATTAATCAATTAAAGTAACACAAGTTTTGGCGGTGGGTGCTGTTTACTAGCTTTAATCTTCTAGTTTATAAGCTCAAAATTAGGGACTGATAGCGTAGTTAGCCCTTATGTAGCTTTGTTTGAAAATCTGAAGCAAACAAAGAATCTAAAACTGACGATATAAACCACCGACAATTTCTATATGTCTGAAACACAGCCAAGCGTCAACAAACTTTCTAATAATGATTATTTCGAGTGATTTTTTTCTATTAATGTTACTTTGTACTCTGAGAGTTTTAAATCGTTTTATTATATTTTCTAAGAAGATTTACTTTAAAAAGTTTTAACACTAGCATGAAAATTATCCAATAAAGATAAATGGGTACGCAAAAGAAGTTTCAATTTTGCTACAATTAGTTTTTTTGTGAAATAATTAAAATAATTCTTATTGCTAAGAAATGAAGAGTGTACATCATTTAAACATCCAAATTATTCGTTTTAGTTTAAAATCCAATTAAAATTGTTATTTTGTTCGTGTACAGAAGCAGTATTTTCTGCCTCCACTGTTGTTGTTAATGAGAAATGTCACACAGTTTAAAAGAACCTACAATGTAAAAAGTTAAAGCATATTAGTATAACAAGTATTAAACACTTCTGATCTTTGTTGAACAGAAAATCTTTTCACTGTTCAAAATTTTATTTTAATTTCGTCAACGTCCCTATTAAACTGAAACCTACACTGTACTGTAATAAAAAAAAATGTTAATTGCAATATGGAATGAAACTTTACACGCATGAAAAATAAGTTCAAGCGATATGAGATTAAAAATAAATATTAAAATGAAATTCGGCCTCTTGTTACCTTGATGACACAGACAAATAAAGAATCCACATAAAGGGAAGATAAGATAATTAATTAGTAAATAATCCACATGAAGATAAAATAAAATAATGAGTTAGTAAAGAATGAACATGATGAGAAGATAAGATAATGAGTTAGTAAATAATCCACATACAGGTAAGATAAGATAATGAGTCAGTAAATAATCCACGTAAAGGGAAGATGGGATAATGAATCAATAAAGAATCTACCTAAAGGGCAGATAAGATAATGAGTAAATAAAAAATCCACGTAAAGGGAAGATGGGATAATGAGTAAATAAAGAATCTACATAAAGGGAAGATAAAATAATGAGTAAATAAAGAATCCACTTAAAGGGAACATAAGATAATGAGTAAATAAATAATCCACGTAAAGGGAACATAAGATAATGAGTAAATAAAGAATCCACGTAAAAGGAACATAAGATAATGAGTAAATAAATAATCCATATATAGGGAAGATAAGATAATTTGGTAAATAAATAATCCACATATAGGGAAGATAAGATAATTTTGTAAATAAATAATCCACATATAGGAAAAGTAAGATAATGAATCACTTTTTTAAACTTTTGTTTTTGATCTTGTGGTAATACTTATTTGTTGCCTCGATTTTAATTCTGTATTTTATCAGAGTTATTTAGTCACTTAACAAATCTGTAAGACTTATACTACCCTTTAAGGAAACAATAATTATACAAAAGACAACGTTAGATCACTTTCGCCTTACTTTTTTTTTTTATTAAATCCCTAATGACCCGATTAAGCACAAATTGCACAACCGCTTTGTGGAAGATAATAACTGACTCATTTAACCAATTAATTGTTTGCATGGTTGTAATTAAGCACAAAGCTACACAATGGGTTATCTGTGCTCTGCCCATCACTGGTATCGAAACCCGGATTCTAGCGTTGTAAGTCCGCAGACATACCGCTGTGCCACTGGGGGCTTAACCAATGGTGATGTTCTTTATTTCAGGGTCTTAAATATACAAGTTCTACTTATACCTTACAGGCAAGACTTATTACATGATAAGAACAAGGAAATATTTAATGTAATTTAAACATTGATGTAAGTAACATTGATTCTCTATTTCCTGCTGTTTATCGTAGGTGTCTATGTTTAAAGACTGAGTTTTTATCACCATATTTCATTAATGAATAGGTATTTCGAAGTATAAGCAGAATATTAAACATTTTTATAGACAAACAAGTCGGTATGAAAATGTAATATGGAATTATATTTCACGTAACATTGTAATATCTGTTTGTCTGATGTACAATCCTTAAAATGTATACGTATAAGATCAATCGGATTACTGTGCTGTGAAAATACGTGGGTTAGTGAGTGTTTAAATATATATATATATATATATATACTCGTGTGCGTTTAATAATTCGCACTTTCTGTAATTTGTGACGCAATAAAGCTAGTTAGTTCACTATTTTAGTTTGAATGTTAGTTTCTCGTCAGAGTAATAACGAAAACATTAACCCGTCTATTAACGTACGGTTTAGTTAAATGTTTTGGTTTAAAAGTAATAACAAAAATATTAACTTGTCTATTAAGCTATGGTTTAGTTAAATGTTTTGGTTTTAGAGTAATAACAAATACATTAACTTGTCTATTAACGTATGGTTTAGTTAAATGTTTTGGTTTTAGAGTAATAACAAAAACATTAACTTGTCTATTAACGTATGGTTTAGTTAAATGTTTTGGTTTTAGAGTAATAACAAAAACATTAACTTGTCTATTAACGTATGGTTTAGTTAAATGTTTTGGTTTTAGAGTAATAACAAAAACATTAACTTGTCTATTAACGTATGGTTTAGTTAAATGTTTTGGTTTTAGAGTAATAACAAAAACATTAACTTGTCTATTAACGTATGGTTTAGTTAAATGTTTTGGTTTAAGAGTAATAACAAAACCAGTAACTTGTCTATTAACGTATGGTTTAGTTAAATGTTTTGGGTTTAGAGTAACAACAAAAACATTAAACTGTCTATTAACGTATGATTTGAATAAACGTTTTGTGTTTAAACTCAATTTCGCATACATAAAAAGTAAGTACTTCACATCTAATGTGTATATGTAATTTGAATATAATTTAATTGTAAGATATATTACTCCAATTAGAATAACTAAAATACTGTGGAAAATCTCACAATATACACTTACTCGAGCCGGACTAGAAACACAACTGGGTTTATTTTATACACTTACCCGAGCCGGACTAGAAACACAACTGGGTTTATTTTATACACTTATCCGAGCCGGACTAGAAACACAACTCGGTTCATTTTATACACTTACCCGAGCCGGACTGGAAACACAAGTCGGTTTATTTCATACAGTTACCCGAGCCGGACTGGAAACAAGAGTCGGTGATTCAAAATGTATAGCGCAAATTGTTTTGTTGAGATGTTATTGTAATTTATCGTCCCCTTCCTCTAGAGTTCAACATGTTATAGAAAAACAACTTTTATCAGTTAAAATCCATAAATATATATTATTTTACATTATGATGTCCCACGGTGGTAAGTTTAAGGACTTACAACACCAAAGCCTTGGGTCCAATTCCCCTCATGATGGACACAGGAAATAGCCCAATGTGGCTTTGCTTTGAAACAAGCAACTAACAACAAACAATAATCACATCATGATATTAAGCTGTGTTCATCATATGTCAGATGTTTGTGATTTTTTTTTTTCAGATGCGACCAGTTGGCCATCTCGATAGCGTGTTCGAACTGTGAATCTAAAGGCTCGGAGCCGAAAGAGAGACTGAAAAGCTAACTATTCGGTCAAACAAGAGTATTTTTATTAACATCATCCGTATATATATTTCTTTCTTATTTTTTGAAGGATGACGTCTCCATCGGTTAAAAGTTGTTCGACAGTTTTAAACTTTGCTTACGTATTTAGTTATTGCAATCTATGTGCTTTTGTAGTTAGAATCAGGAATGATTATGCATGGAATTACTTTACAGAAATATGAGTTTAAACATTACCACATACGAAATAATTGACATTATTTTTTAGTAAGATTTAAAATATAAATAGTTTGAATGCCGTTTTCTTGAGGTATTAGCTACAGTTAATAAGAAATTAGTTTGAAAAATCTAGAAAGTTTATAGCATTATAATGGAAAAGATTTCCTTAAAAATGAATAGAAAACAAGAACGTGCAAATTAAGTGAAATATTAGGTAGAATGTTCCCCAGTTTTAAAAGTATAATTACTTAAAACACTTTTAATTTATGACTTCTCGCAATAAGTTTTATAGCATGTAGATATCCTCATCTGTAGTTCGATTATCGCGATAATTAAGTATTTAGGATACAATATGGTTGATGAAATTCCAACACGATATGTCAAAATAATATCACGTGGGAACAAGCTTTAATTAAGGAAAATATAATTTTTATTTGACTTCTGGCTAAAAACACACATTTGGATATAGCTTGTTATGAATATATATATATATATATATATATCGTTTGGATAACATTCCATGTACATGTTTCATATTTCAAACTTAAATACAAATTTCGAAAGCATAAAATAGTTGAAATAACTATTCTTATACCTTTTGATGAGCATAACGAAGTTAACACTAAATAACAATTAAAAGCATGGTGATCTGTTGGAAGCAAATATGAGTTTTTCAAACGAAGCACACAAAAGCTACTTCAAAATATATCCTTATGAACCTATGAACGAAGAACTTGACAGACTTTTTGGTAATCCAACATCTTCAGTCAAAGGTAAGCAATCACAAAATATTTAAATTATTCATAAATTTACACGTTATTTTTAGACATAAATAATTAGTTAAAAGCTTCACAGTTTGGTATATGTATATCTTAACTCTCAAAGACAGAATGAAATTGATGAACACATACAAAGATTTGCCTGTTTTAGGGCCCGCCATGGCCATGTGGTTAGGGCGCTTGACTCACGGTCTGAGAGTCACGGCTTTGAACCCCCGTCCCACCAAACATGCTCGCCCTTTCAATCATGGGGCGTTATAATATGACAGTCAATCCCACTCTTCTTGGTAAAAGAGCAGCTCAAGAATTGGCGGTGGGTGGTGATGACTAGCTGCCTTCCCTCTAGTCTTACACTGCTAAATTAGGAACGGCTAGCGCAGATAACCCTCGTTTAGTTTTGCACGAAATTCAAACCACACTCTTGTCTGTCTTAGAATTTTCACACAATGCTACACAAGAACTGTCTGCGTTAGCCGTCCCTAATCTTGAACTGGTGGACTAAAGGAAAGGGGCTCATCGAAAACTGGATGTTGACCGTCACTCTCATAGTGTGTGGTAACGGGACCCAAAAACCAATTATCGGATTCACAGAGTGGGTGGGAACACTAACCACTAGGTACACGGAAAGGATGTTGTTGTACGTTACGATTAATATTGCACCCAGTGGCACAACGGTATGTCTGCGGACTAACAACGTTAGAAACCGGGTTTCGATACCCGTGGGGAACAGAACACAGATAGCCCATTGTGTAGCTTTGTGTTTGACTTCAAAACAAACAAACACACAATACAATTAACAATTAACAGAGATAGGATATTGTTGCATGTCACAAATAATAATTAACAAAGATACATATTCAACGATTATCATTTATAAATATATACATGCATAATTAACTTAATTCTCTATTTATATCTTTCAAAATACATCAAATATTTATTAATGTGAAATACCGCCACATTGTCTTTTTCTGAACTTTTAAAATCAGCATCTGCTCGTGATTTCAAATCCTTCGATATTTTTTTAATTTAAATGCTCTTTTCTGAATTCGTTGCCTGGCATGGTCTGATGGTTAGGACACTTGACTCAAAATGTGTGGGTCGCGTGTTCGCCCTTTCAATCGTGGAGGCCTTATAGTGTGATGATCAATCCCACTATTTGTTTATAAAGAGTAGCTCAAGAATTGGAAGTGGGTGGTGTTAACCAGCTGGCTTTCTTCTAGTCTATCACTTCAAAATTAAGGACGACTAGCACAGATAACATTCGAAGAGCTTTGTTGAAACAAAAAACTAAATTCGTCCTGTATTGACGTTTTACTTATTTCTTTTCATATTCATGATTACGAATTCCCTTTTTGAGAAGATAATCGAATTTGTCAATTATTGAATAATTCGTCATTTTATCAGGACTACGTTTTCCTATTACACTAGCCTGGAGTCTGCGTGGCATACGCTTTTTTAGTGCCAGAAAATGTCTTATTCGATTGTGGTCCTTCATGGATGAATGTGGTCTGCAAATGTTTCACAGATGCTTGCAGAAGAGAATGTGTCGTTAAAATCCATCCCAAGAGGCTGAATCCAATTGTGATTTTGTGATTGTAGTTGCCAAAGAAGATGACTGAAATTAATGTTGTGCTTTCCAAACCAATTTTGGTCGTACAGTATACTGTTGCATTATCGTACTGGAAAAGGATGTAAGTACAATATTGTGGGGTGAACATGGTCACCAATATCGTTCAGGTTCACATTGCGTTTTAGTTGTCTTTCTAAAAGAACATAGTTCCGGTCCTTCTTGTCGTTCTCTTCACTAGGGGTTCCCAAATTGGAAGCGAGGCTGCGGACCCCTAGGGGCCGCTGAAAAGTTTCAGGGGCTGTAACATATACATACAATGCACAATACTGTTACTCTATTCAGTATTTATAGATTAATTAGGTAAGGAACTTCAGCCAAGTCGCCCCAGTGACTTAGCAGTAAGTCTGATGGCTTATAGTGTTAAAGTCAGGTTTTGTTACTCGTGGTGGGCACAGCACAGACAGCCCATTATGTAGCTTTTCGCTGAATAACAACAAAACAAATAAGCCTCAGCCAGGGTACGGAATGTTCTGGTGGGGGTGGGGGATCGTGGTGAGAACCCCAGCTCTACACCTTCAGCAATCCTCAGTACTGTTGGAAAAAGAAAAGCAGAATCGAACACCTTTTCTCATTATTTTACTCTAGCATTGGTAAAAAAAAAAAGAAATGATACACGAATCACCAGACATCACCCGTTTCCACACATTCCTTTATCAAACACTTTGCGTTATAAGGATCAATGAAACCGCCATTTTTTTGTTTTTATCTGGTCGTCGGCTGTTTTCTGACAGGTTTGTAATTTAGAAATAATCGAATCCTGATCTCCATAGAAGATATCTGTCAACTGGGACACTCTCCGGTATCTGTTGTCCTATATCATCTTACCAAATTATCTTTTCTCTGTTTTTTTTACCAGATGCTTGTCGCCACAGCTTTGTTCATCTGGTAGACTATAGGACTGAGGTTGATGACAGATTCTAACTACAAATTTATTAAAAAACGCCAATCCAAGAAAAAAAAAGATCTTCGATAACGAAGTTGCTGCTAAACTGGCACTTCCAAGCAGATATGATTGTGTATGGAATTAGAATTTAATTTATACCCACGTACAAAATTAATTGAATATATTTTTGCTGTTTTCATAGCACGAGTAACTGAAGTGTGTTCGGGCGTTTTTTTGTTTTTACAGAATTTTCTTCTTATGTAGTAGATTTTGTTTTCCTCTTACTTTATCTTCTTCTTCTTCACTTACTTTATCCATTGCGGCTCGAAAACAGGGGTGTATGGAAAGCAGAATTTCAGACCCATCTCTTGACTTCCCTAAGTCGCAGCTTTTCGTTCAGTACAACTCATCAGTTGGGTGGGGCGTAACGATATGACAGCGCAAAAATAAATTCTTCTCCCATACAAAATATATTTAACTGTAGATAGCAATTATTTTCCAATAATCTATTTAAAAAAAAGTATTTCTACCTTAGGACACTCCCAGTGGCTCAGCAATAAGTCTGCAGGCTTACAGTGCTAAAAATTGGGTTCCGATACGCGTGGTGGGAAAAAAGAGCACAGATAGCCCATTGCGTAGCTTTGTTCTTAACTTCAAAACAAGCAAACATTCACGATATGAAACAAAAGATTCGAAGGAACGTTATTTATATACGTAGCATAATACTTTAATAGTTACGTCTTTGTGGGAGAAGAAAGCTAGATATGAAATGCTGTTTTGATATACACGTTACAAATTAAGAGGAATGTGCTGTTACCTCGTTTTATAAGAATTTTTAAGTTTATTTATTTTCCGATCTTTCGCGCACCCCCAGTGGTACAGCGGTAAGTCTGCGGACTTATAACGCTAGATGGGCACAACGTAGATAGCCCATTGTGCTTAATTACAAACAAGCAAACCAATATTTCGCCGTCTTCTGACGTTTAATCCGTAACTTCTAGGAGTTTTATATAAATAGATATATTTGGGAATTTTAATTATATCGATCATCAAAATAATAGTTGTCGTATAACTATAGGTCTGTGAAGAAAATTTATTACAAAGGCTTATATAAGTTCAAACTACTAATGTTTGGGCAAACGCGCATAGTTATTGTAGTGTGTTGTTAGACTAGAGTTAACTTTACATGATATTACAAACCAATAGCTATACATGACATTTACGTTATCAAATCTGTCTGTCTTAAGTGGTGCCCCCAGTGGCACCGAGGTATTTCAGCGGACTTTCATCGCT
>NW_013666238.1:243088-252875 GCF_000517525.1 Limulus polyphemus
CTCTAGTCTTACACTGCTAAATTAGGGACGGCTAGCGCAGATAGCCCTCGTGTAGCTTTGCGCGAAATTCCAAAACAAACAAACATGATATTTACGTTATCAAATCTGTCTATCTTAAGTGGTGCCCCCAGTGGCACAGGCGGTATTTCAGCGGACTTACATCGCTAGAATCTTGGTTTCGATACCCGTGGTGGACAGAGCACAGATAGCCCATTGTGTAGCCTTGTGCTTAATTACAAACAAAATATTAAGTGGTTTTGTGTTTAATGCAAGTAATGAGACTAAATTACTCCTACCACATGTTTATCAAATTAATTATTTTTTAGGAATAGCATTATTTGGCTATTAATTGAAATATTATAATTAAGCGGAGGGTATTATAATAAAATTAATGATGCGAACAAAGTATGAACAATGTATTAAAACTATGCGGTAATGATTAGAAAAACTACCTGGTCTTTACAATTTTCATTACTAATTGTACAAGGTAAATCTGTCTGAATTGGGCTAATTTTCAAGTGACAGACTAGAGTAAAGGCAGCGAGACAATATCACCGACCGCCAACTCTTGGACTTCTCTTGTTAGACCGAGTAGTGGGATTTGATCGTCACTCAAAATTATAAAACACCCAATGTTCGGAAAGTGATTTTTGTTTTAGTTGTAGCAAGGCACAAACCACGAAACCTTGGACAGTCCGACACGCTAACCACTGGGCCACGCCCGGCCCCTCACAAAGTAAGAAAATACAAACAGGTACACCCCACGCTATTTATCAATACTATTTATTTGTTTTGAAACTACATAAGGTTTTCTTGTGTATTATTTTATCATTAAAATAAAATATCCTGACCAACAACTATTATGATCACTTCAATCTCATGGCTATCTCTCGAGTATCTGAATAACCATCGAACCTTCTGTTGTCTCTCGATATCCGAATAACCACCAACCTTTTGGCTATCTCTCGATGTCCGACTAACCACCAACCTTTTGGCTATTTCTTGATGTCCTAATAACCATCAAGATTTATATTTTCTCTCGATGTCCCGATAACCACAAACCTTTTTGGCTATTTCGTGATGTCAAATAACCACCAACTTTTTGTTATCTTTCGATATCTGAATAAACGTTTTCTTGTGTATTATTTTATCATTAAAATAAAATATCCTGACCAACAACTATTATGATCACTTCAATCTCATGGCTATCTCTCGATATCTGAATAACCATCAACCTTCTGTTGTCTCTCGATATCCGAATAACCACCAACCTTTTGGCTATCTCTCGATGTCCGACTAACCACCAACCTTTTGGCTATTTCTTGATGTCCTAATAACCATCAAGATTTATATTTTCTCTCGATGTCCGGATAACCACCAACATTTTTGGCTATTTCGTGATGTCAAATAACCACCAACTTTTTGTTATCTTTCGATATTTGAATAAACGTTTTTAATGTTGCATGCATATGATGAAGAAAACCTTGTCGTTCTACTAGTTATGACTCTTGCTTTTTATAACAGTAAGTGTTATGTTTAATTTAGCCTGAGCTAAATCTGTTTAATCTGAGCTCGTGGTATTCCGTTCTTCACCCTCTCGCTATTCGGTTAATAATATCATCCACCTGATTGATCTCTCTCCATCTTGTGAGAAGCTCAAATTAGGGACGATAATGGTTGAACCTTAGGGTCTATAACCTAAGGTTCTGTTAAGGTTCAAAATACCAAACATTTTAAACATATATATATATATATATGTACATGATCGATATTTGAAAAATGCTGTGAAAACTTGAATTATGGAACTGACAACAGTCTTTATTCAAATCTTGCTTGAGAGGATGAATAAATTTACATATTTTGACAGTGAATGACCGACAATGCGATGAGATACTGCCTGGCAAACAACTGGATTAATGTTTCCTCATATCGTATCGCTTTGAATTCCGTAGTTATTCATCTTAACAAGCACACGCTTAACCACTGTCATTTTTCCATGAACTGTGGCGCTTCACCCCCATTGGACCACCCGTCTAGATACGCCTTAAGGTTATTTCACCAGTAGAATATCTGATGAATTAGTTTCAGTCCAACTGATAAAAATATCGTGTCATTAATTTTCATGAATAAGACTTTCCTTTATAAAAGATAAATAATTTGATAAAAAAAGACGATCTTTAAAGCAGAATCTCCAGCTAAAAACACTTTAAATACTCTAGACTTTCTTTGACGGCCGCTAGGGTTCTCAAGAGTCTTTTGTTTTAATACAACACATAACATACATGTGACGTGTGCGCAAACAGAGAAAAAGTTTCAAACAAGAACAACAACAACAACAACAAAAAAAAAACACAGTCTAGTGACCGGAAAAGTAACGAAAAGACATTAAATTGCCAGAATTACTAGGCGTAAGAACAATGATTTAATTGCTCGAGTAATTGCATAAAACCTCCAGTTTTAAGGATCACGCGTTCGCAGATTCACATATCAGTAGAATTTACGTTTAGGGCAAACTTATTGCCGACAAGCAACTAAATCTTTCTTTAAAACTAATTTGTGGACCTAATTCAGAAATATTTCATAGCTTGACTAACAATCTAAACACGAGTGAAATTCCCAACAAAAATAAATAAAGTTTTGGTGGTTTTAAAGAAAAAAAGATATATTCTTTTCTTTTTCAAAAAAGACCTGACACAGTGAATCAGCCAATTAATGGCGTCATTTGAATATATTTATCATTATTGACCAATCATACAAATCCCACAGCCAAATGAGGTTATCCGATTGGTTTAATAATGATTAATATAAGAAGCTGTTAAATAACTTTTCATGATTTAATACTATTACACCATTTATTGATTCATTGGAAAAATATTTAATGTTTGCTTAGATCCTGTGAATCGTGACGTGTCTGCTTTTTAACAGTGAGATGGTAGGCATGCGCGTTAGAAGAAAAAGATATCAAATAAGTCCTGGCACTTGGTAAAGGCGAGTACTGGCAAAGTTTAACCCTTAAAATTAAACCATTAATCATCAAAAGTCTTCGTGTGTGTGTGTCCATTTATAATTGGACTGCTGGATCGATTATCAACATATCTGGCATGTATCCTTAAGGCCTCCTGAGGAGTGACATAGGGGGACGGCGTGCGGATCTGAAGCCTCCCTTTATGTTTTCCCAGTGTTTTAAACTAGTATAACAGCTAGTAATTAAAAACATGGAAGACTTTCGAAACGTCGTCTTCTACACTTGTGTTTATACAACAGGCAGTAGCCGTTCATTCCAGTTTACTCGGCAATGTAACCAGTTCTGTCTGTTATCTCAGTTGATTATAGGCATGGAAAGTAAAACCGGTAAATAAATTTACAAATATCAGCAAATATATAAGATCTGGAAACATAACAAAGCGAATATAATTATAAGTTAAAAACAATAATACACCCAATAATAACTGGTTTATGGAATTCTCTATTCGTGATCACGCCCAGTTGTTACTTTGTGAGGTAATTTATTTCTTATAAACGGAAATGTCAAGAACTGGCTAAAGCTAGCCCTAAGACCTAAAACTTCGCAGAATTATTCGAGTAAACTTGACGAAATTAGGAGGTATTATAAGTCTGTTTGGTACGGGGCTAGGACTAACCAGCAGACCTTTAAAGGAGTGCAGAAAAATGTTAACGTAAAGAATAAACAACGCTCTTTACACTACTTTCAACCAAAAATCAAAGATGTTATTTTTTGACCTTACTGAATATTCGAATAAGTTACATAAATAACATTTTATAGCAGTTGATGAATGAAAACATAACACTACTTCTGAACTATTTCACTTTCACGTTTATAGATAAACATTTCTCTCAATCCCAGGTTTATTTTCATTATTAAAAATAGAAAGACACGTGTTTTAATATTTTATAACTTATATAAAATCTGAATTGGTAAACTTTAGGAAGTTTGAAGGAGAATACCTTTTCTTCTTGGTGTAGAACATTTCAAACTTACGTGTAACGAATATTGCCCTTATTTTCAAAGCTAAAACATGACAGTAAAATATTTCAAGAAAGGGAGAATTTGTTAACAGAAGTATTTGTTTTTTTTTAAATTAAACACAAAGCTATCTACACAATGGGCTATCTGTGCTCTGCCCACCACGGGTATCGAAACCAGATTTCTAGCGGTAAAAGTCAGCAGACATCCCGCTGTGCTACTGAAGGGGGGGGGGGTAACAGAAGACAGATAGAATCATGTTTTTTATTTTAACATAAATTACGCCGATATCTTAATATCATTTTCAAGTAAAATATTTTTGTGACTGAAAAATATAAATAAATACATGTAACTGTTGTTAGACAAGATTGAAAAATCTCAAGATAGACCGAGATCTTATAGTCTTATTTCAAAGTCATGAGGATTGGATTGCAAATAATAATTAAAAAATAAACAAAAGATATTTCTACAGCTAACCTTGTATCTCAGCTATCAACCATAAACCTTTGTTAAAAGAAAAACGACCATTACAGAGCAATTTAGTCTGTCCGAAACAGTTATGTAATATCTGCTTGTTTTATACAAGAAACAAAAGTGTTAAAGTCTTTATTTTATTGTTTCTTGTCTTAAACAAGAGGATTAATGGTATTTGTTTGTCTTTTTTGGGTATCGAAGTTCGTTTTTTTTTGCGTCAACTGTTTGTTTTGCTTTTATGCCCAAAGCTGCACGATATGCTATTTGTGCTGTTCCCACCATGGGTATTAAAATTCATTTTTTTAGCGTGATAAGCCCTCACACACATACCGCCGACCAACTGTGGAGCAGTAAGTAATCAAGAAATTGAAATATATTTTATAAATCTAATAAATTCTAGGTAACAACTAAAATTGAACTATTGAAAGTCTCAGTAGTTTTTGTGACATAAAATACAATGCTGAGAAACTTGGATATATTTCGAGTGAAATACAAGGTTTACATTGCAATTGTAGCTGATATAATGAAATATTTTTTCATAAGTATCAGTAAAATACTTCATTTAAAACATTAACAAGTAAAATGTTCGTGGTTCTAAAAGTTCACGCCCTCTTGATGTCTGAGGGCTTATAATACTAAAAAAAAATTGGTTTCGATACCCGCAGGGAGCACAACACAGATAGCCCATTGTGTAGCTTAGTGCTTAATAACAAACGAAGTACAAGTCCGGTGTTTTTTTTTGTAGAGATAAGTTTTGTTTAAAAAAAATTTAGAAACAAAACACGTGATAAATTAGTCTGAGTTATAAAACTGTCAAAAACAATTTATAAAAATTAGTAGATACAAATACCAATTACGAGTCTCAAAATTTTAGAAAATTTCCTGTAATTTTTGTATAGAAATTACACACTTTAAGCTTAATTAAAAAGTCACTACCAAGGAAAAAGTTCTGAAAGGTAAGAAATCTCAAATGTACATCTTGAAACTAGGATCTCGGCAGGAAAGGCACATACCTCTTTGATACGTTTACTGTTTTATCCAATGGAAAATGAGGATTAATGTCACGTGGTAAATTCAGATAGCATGCACGCACAAAATCAGTTACATCACGCGAATGATAGAATAAAACAGTAAAATCGAAAAAACTATCAAAGCGTCGAAGTAAATTGCTCCTAACCATCAACATCCAGATTTCAGTTGATTTAGATAAATCAATAAATAACCAATATTAAAATATAACTGCGAAACAGGGCAAAATCTTGTCAGGAATTATCATATTTAACATTGAGACTTGTGCAGCCTTTGGATATTACATACTACGCGTTAGTACTTCACTCTTCTAAAGACGAACTCACCGAAGGAAGATTTTAGATACTTAACTTTCCAGCTATAATAACTAGTACCTTAAAATTAGTTTACCACGATTTTTTAGTCTGTGCATCGGTATAATTAAATACTGAATAAGGGTATAAAGGTAAGAATTCGCCCCTTAACAATACACTTAACATAAACCTGTACGGTAAACTTATGTTAGACGTATAAGACACTTTGATAAGTTTAATTAAATGCTGAATGAAGATCTTACACCTTGTTTCTATACAGTTTACCAATATTACATCTTGCATTCATACAGTTTATCAATCTATCTTTGTGATAAATCTTTTGAATTAACATCTACAACTTAGCTAAGTTCTTTGGTTTTCTTTTGACCTAATAAGACCATAGAATTTGTTATTTGTTATGTAAAAATGTGAATTTACGAGAGGAAAGAACACAGTGGTAAGTATAACTTTTTCTTATTTAACTGTTCATTCTTCCTCTTTTCCAGTACTGTCAAGTGAAATTAAAATTAGATAAATCAAATGTACTAATATGAGTCGAGGTTGGCGAATTCTTACCTATTCTCTATATTAGTAAACTGGATGGAAACAAGGTGTAATATTGGTAAACTGTATTGGAAACAAGGTGTAGGATTGTTAAACTGTATTGGAAACAAGATGTAATATTGGTAAATTGTATGGAAATAAGGTGTAATATTCTGTGTAAAATAAACGTTTGGGTTGAATTTCGGGCAAAGCTACACGAAGACTATCCGTGCTAGCCATCCTTAATTTAGCAGTGAAAGATTAGAGAGAAGGCAACTAGTCATCACTACCTCCCGCCAACTCTTGGACTACTCTTTTACCAACGAATAGTAGGATTGACCGTCATATTATAACGACCCCACGGCTGAAAGGGCGAGCATGGTAAACAAAAGGAGTTACATAGAAATACTAATGCCTGTACAACTTACTCTCTTCTTTTGTAAAGTTTTTCAACACTATTAAATTAACCATCTAGTTACAATTACTATTTGTCGTGGTACCTATATCTGTGATTACTTCCATTACATTATACACCTATAAAAACATGTAAAAATTATTTTCTCCTGCGAAATATACCTTTCAATAAAACTAAATGTTGATAATAAACTTTGAATTCAACAATTTTCAACTCTCGTTACCAAAGTGGATATCCACTGAAATGAGTTATTTGGGTTAAAACTTAAATTTTGTAACGCTGTAAATTACTGCCTTTCTAAGTTCGCGCGGGTATTCAAGTTTTTAAAGAACTATTTTCTGTTCCTGGCGATATATGTGTGTGTGATTTGTTTTAATTCAGTGGGCAATCTGAGCTTTTTTTTTTTACCGCAGGAAATCAACTCCGTATTTAGTCGTTGGAAGTCCGTAAGATTACCGTTCACGAGCCCCCCAGTGGCACAGCGGCATGTCTGCGGACTTACAACGCTAGAATCCGGGTTTCGATACTGTGGTGGGCAGAGCACAGATAGCCCATTGTGTAGCTTTGTGCTTAATTACAAACAAACAAAACCGTTGATGAATAGTTTATTAAGTGTCTCCATTGGATTAGGGCCAATTAGGGGGAGAGGAGGGTCATTTGGGCCGGGCCTCAAGCTCCAAGGGGGCCTCAACTTCAGACACTTGTTATTTTTTGTATTTGTTAAGTTTCGTGACTTGTTTTTATGTGCCTCCCAATCAGACTAAAATGAACACACACTTTCAGTTGAGAGCTGCAAATTATATATACAAATTAAATATTCAAATTACGTTTCACTTTTCTTCTGGACTAATGATTGTCTTATTTTATATTCATGTGTAATCACTTTTCTATTATAGCCGGGGGCCTCAAAAGATAAAAGTGGCCAGGGCCTCCATGAACCTCTGAGAGGGCCTTTATAGGATAATATTGCACACAGAAGTTTCAAGTTTATAGGATACATTTTTGATATAAACCATATAATGTAGGTGTCTGTAATAAAATCTTCGTGACGTTACAGCACCTACCTCAACTCACTGATGTTACAACAACTGCTTTATTTGCTATTATCGATTTTTTTGCCCAATATGACCTCAGCATGTGGTTGTCTTTAAAACAGTGTTTTTTTTTAAAGTTATGAATAAAAAAGTCGCGACTGTACCCATGGGTCATGAAGTTGTCTTCGTTCACAGTCTTACAGCATGTTTAAAAAATATGAAAGTTCGATACAAAATGTAGAAACGACGCTTTAATTAAAATCTAAAGTTACAAACATATAGAGTCTATCCTATTTAATTAAGTTTAACTCCGTAGCTCAATGATTCTCATATTTCAGTCTCTCAAAATGTTTTGGTCCGGCATGGCCAAGTGGTTTTGGTGCTTGACTCGCAATCTGAGGGTCGATGGTTCGAATCCCCGTCCCACCAAACATGCTCGCCTTTTCAGTCGTGATGGCGTTATAATGTGACGGCCAATCCCACTGTTCGTTGTTAAAAGAGTAGCCCAAGAGATGGCGGTGGGTGGTGATGACTAGCTGCCTTCCCTCTACTCTTAAACTGTTAAATTAGGGATGGCTAGCGCAGATAGACCTCGTGTAGCTTTGCCCGCAATTCAAAACAAACAAACAAAATATTTTGATTCTCTACTCGTCAACAGTTCAAGCGTTTCCTATGATTGTATAATTTTGTAAACAGACCATCTAATCTGAACTAACTAATCTTGAAGCACATGTAAAGACGATTATAGTATTAAATAAACATATATATTTAATAACAAAGGAAGTTAATAATTTTGTTCATTGTATGTCGATTGAAACCATTGATTAATATACTTTCTTTTATGTACAATTCTTGTTCATTATTCGTTATTACAAAAAATGTAAAATGTCCTTTACGTTTAGGTTCATTACATTTTTTAAGAGCAAAAATGCTGGAAACTGACGTTGATTCCAAATCTGCACGTTCTTTACAGGTTTGTATTATAATTTTGATGATTTTATATGAGTTTCTTTTAAGAGAAATCTGGTGGAAAGCCAGAAATACCAAAATGAGCAGTATAATAGAACTTATTTCTTTAAAAATATCCACAATTTCTAAACTAAATGCCTTTCCAATTTGACCTATATAAAAGTCAGTGTTTGTCACGTTACGTCACGCTTGATTTTTCGAAGTTGAAGGAGTCACAAAAGCCAAGATACATTTATCCAGATAGAATAGTTTGATTACTGTTCTGCCCATTACTATTTTAGTGACGGGGATGCAAGAGGGCCCACGGGTTCGTTAGTAGCGTTCAGTAATGATAAGAGGATGTAACTGAGGCGGATGGGCAACAGTAACATTTCGTAGACGCTGTCTATTGCACATATTTTTTTTATGTTCAGTCTGAGTTCCGAAACGTCTTTAAGTACAAAAATTAATATTAGATCCAGATGTTAATATATCACTTAGTCCACGAAACTGACACTATTATAGAAGTATGCAGGTTTGTATGATTGTTCAATTTTGCCCAAAGGTACTTGAGGGGTATCTGCTCTACATGTCCCTAATCTACAATTAATAGATTAGAGAGAAGCCAGCTAGTCAACACTACTCTCCGCCAGCTCTTGGGACTGACCGTGACACTATAATGCCCCTATGGCTGAAATGGCAAGAATGTTCAGTGACGGAATTCAAACCCGCGATCCGTAGTTTGCGAGTTGAGCTCTCTAACCACCAGGCCTAAGTAAATTTTTATAATTATCATTAAAGTAATTCTGTTTCAGACTATATCAATCGCCTGCTTAATCTAACCTATATAAAAAAGTGTCACGTTACGTCACGCTTGATTTCTCTTGATATCTTGAAATAGGAGGAGTCATAAAAGTCAAAATGCATTTATCCAGACAGAATAGTTCGATTACTGTCTGTCCATTACGGTTTTAGTGACGGAGATGCAAGGGGCCGTGAGGTGTGTGTGTGACGTGAAACCTTATAAGTGTAGTGAGTGTTGGTATAATAAGCCTAAAGTAAAGAC
>NW_013666238.1:253875-261083 GCF_000517525.1 Limulus polyphemus
CCAATTCATTTCATGAATGATCTTAATTTTGATTGGCTCACAAAGGAATTTACCAACGTTTGACTGTTTCGACTGCACTCTTATGTCTCTTTGTTGGTTAAGTTTGATTTCGTAAAATTAATTTAGCTAAGAAATGTGAGGTTAGGGTGTACTATGGGGTGGGGTGGTAGTACTTCCCCGTCATTTTTGATGGGGCTATACGCTAGTAAATATTATAAGCGACATTATTTCTGACTACTTAGAATGTTCCAACCAATAATGTTTTAAATTAGAATGTTCCAACTTATTCCAGGCTGTAAATTTCCATCTTATTAAAGTACAGTAGCATCTTTCTGGAAAATATGTCCTTAACGTCAATTATGAACGTAAATCTAACTAGTAGAGACTGCAAAATATTTGCGGTCAAATCAGTATATTTATTGTAACAGTACTTCTTTAAATACAGAATTTCTAGAATAATACAAAAGACTTTTAATCGCAGACACCGAAATCTGCAAGTCCAGTTATCTTAGGCCTAAAATTATTTAAGCTTTCATTAAGTGCGGCCAATATTTGATAAAGACATAAATTAACACTGTAACTTGTGTACGTTTTTTACTTTAGTTCAGTAAGGACTAAACTTTACGTACTTAATACTATCAATAAATAAGCTTACAATGTTATTCAACGACCTAACAGTAGACTTTTTTAAAAACTTTGATAAGATTTTTTTAACATGTTGTTGTACAAAGTGTCTTCTAAAGTATATTTACATCCGCCTTTTGTTTACATCTATTGAAATGAAATGCGCGCGTATGCGCATTTAGATAATAAGGTGCGCGCATTTTCAAGACAGAGAAAACTGAGTATTATTATAATAGATACTGTAAATTTCAATTGCCTTGACTATCAGAAATTAAAATAAACACAGTTGTTAGTGCACTTAATTTGAAAGACTGCATCTTTACATTTCAGAAAATAAAACAAATGTAACAAGCACCTTAAAGAGTCACCAAAATTCAAACATTCAGACTTCTAATAGTTCGACATTAGTTCCAGTTCTAAAATAACAGAAAAAATCTAATAAAAAACTGTTTATTGGCTTAATTTTAGGCACACAGACTGCTTGTGTTATTTTGTACATAAGCGAACTAACTTCTTACAAATTAATGGGCCAGAAGTGGCCTACTGTTTAGTGTAGCCAGATTCTGAATCCTGTTTTAGCAAAAACGTGCTCCACATTTGGGATCGAGTGTTCTGTAATAGTGATGATCAATTCCCATTATTCAGTCAAACAAGAGCATGTCAAAAGTTGACAGTGGGGCTATGGACTAGCCGCCTTTCCTTTAACTGTTTAGCTCAAAATTAGTTATAGCTATGCCCAGATATTCCTTGAGTGAAAATGTATATTAAACAAGTTATTTCTCAAAGTGAACTACCATAGCTATGTATGGATAATCCTTGAGTAAAAATGTACGTTAAACAAGCTGTATCTCAAAGTGGACAACCCTGTTCACATGTTTTGAAACTGAAAAACTGTGCATAACTTTCTTTTCAAGCACGTGTAGTAACTTATCATTTTGTGAATATTCTTTAGGCCTAATAACATGCTTGATCCAAAATCGCTTAGTGAGAAAATGCGATAACTTTTGTTTTCAAACTCATCTGATCCTGATTGTTGAAACTGGAACTCGGTCATTTTTGTTAACTAATTGCTTAGCAGGAAAAGAGGCTGTAATTCATTCTAGTTAATTCTGCTTTCGAACTTATGTGTTAATGTGGATCAGACCGTTTTGTATGAAAACTATCAAATCAGAAATGCTGTTTAGCAAGTTAAACTTTACAGGGAATACACGTGAAAGAACACTTCAATGACTTCATTAGGGAATGCTGATGGGTTGGTGCAGAGCTCCGCGTGCTTGGGAAATTTAAATACCTAAAATATGCTTTCTCCCTGTCCTTCACGTTCCTAGATTGTGTTAAATCCTTTCTGGTGTAAAAATACAAAACAACTTTATTTACTGATTAAAAAAGTCTGACATGATGAGAAGTCTAGTCCCTATAATTATCTTTCATTACTATTTTTGTAAGTGTATTGACTTGGATATGTGTATTTCCATGGATATATTTGCGTATGTATATAAATTTGTCTGTAAACACGGCCCCCAGTGGCACAGCGGTATGTCTGCGGACTTACAACGCTAGAAACCGGGTATCGAAACCCGTGGAGGGCAGAGCACAGATAGCCCATTGTCTAGCTTTGTGCTTAACTTCAAGAAAAACAAACAGTACGATACTGGAAATATTAATGAAGTGTTTTGGTGCTTCACATTTGTTACTAAACTTATAAGCCTACTTGCTGCTTAATGTTTTTACTTGACGTGTGTTGCTAAGTTACCAAGTGTAAATAAGCGAAAACATTGAACTAACGATGCAAGAAGGTTTCTAGCGTTGGTTTGATTAACACCACCAGAAGCGATATGAAAAACCAATATATTTAACTCTCGCATAGCAGTTTTATCTCAGCCATTGAGAAGTCCCTGCAAGTGTGTAGTCCTTCTAATTATCTTGAAAATGTTACCTTTCAAGTAAGTTAACTCGAATTCAGTAATAGTAATAATAATAACATATCCTTGAGTTAATTATGAACTCTGAATAGAGTTGTGCTTTGAAATTATGTAATTTCAGACAATTATGATATTTCGTTCAATTTACAAGATAGATAAATGAAAGTTTTAGAGTCATATGGAAGTTGCCTCTCCTCTCCCCCTCACAGTGCTACCCATTCTGATTATTTTTAGTATCGTAATTGGGTGTTTTAGAGGTATAATTATTCTAAATTTGTATTGTAATGTCGATTTTCAACACGTATTATGTGAAATTCTCCCTCTGCTTTAACTTATTATTGATATATTGTAACCTCTCTTCCTCTTTTGTCCTATACATCTCATAAATAAAACAATTATTATAATTTTACGAAAAGCTACCATTTCGTATTCACAGATTTGAGAAACACATTTAACTGAGAAGTCTTTTCAATAAGGTTTTATGGATCACAAATAGTACTTGTGTTCAAGTTACTCACATGTTATTTAGACTACTTGTATGTACTAGTTCCCATGGATTGTTGCTGCAGATGCCAGCCCTGGCACTAAGAGTGACAAGTTTAGTATCTTTGTATACTTGGTTCATGGCATATTCCTGAACATTTGAATCTACATTGCCAACACGAATAGACTTCTAGTTGGGAGAATAAAAATAACTTTTCCAAAGAGAAATATTTGTGCAGTAAGAATGTTGAATGGTGTCGAGCCAAATGACCCAATAATTTGATCAAAGGAACTTTTAATGGTGCTTTTGAAAATAAAAAACACGAGGCAGAGCAAAACGACTCCCAATCCAGACAAATGCTTTCATCCATAAAGTTCAAAAATGTGGTTACAAAATAGACCCCTCCCCAAAAACCATCGTGATGATGCTCAACATTTCTCCAAGTAACATTAACAAGATAATCTACAGGAATTTGAAAATGCAGAAGGCTTCTGATCTAATAATTCAACAAGTTCGAGGCTTACTTCAAAATCAACAGCTGTTTTTACGAGAGAGAGATATCAGACAGAATGGCGCCATCTCAGTACCATTCTACTACAAACCTGTCAAGTCCCTTGATGCAGCTCCAATGGACTTTTGTGTCTGGCCTGCTTACTCGTGGTCTTGGAAGTCGATATCCAGATATAATGGAAAGTTTGTCAAGATGCGGTCTTAGATAAATTGTGATGTCAGAGAACAGGTCGTAATTATGGTCATATGGACAAAGGAAGAACAATGCGTAATCATGGTCAATGGATAGAGGACGAACAGTTCGTAATCATGGACATATGGACAAAGGAAGAACAGTGCGTAATCATGGCCATGTGGACAAAAGAAGAAGAGTGCATAATCATTGTCATATGGACAGAGGATGAACAGTGCGTAAACATGGTCATATGGACAGATGAAGAGGAGTGCGTAATCATGATCATATGGACAAAGAAAGAACAGTGCGTAATCATGGTCATATGGACAAAGGAAGAAGAGTGCATAATCATGGTCATATGGACCGAGGAAACTGTTCGAATGGCAGCACTGAATTCAAATGTCGTTCTTATAGACTCAGTAAAATCAGGAACATCATTATATATAAAAACACATTCTGTGCTGGAACTGTTTGTTAGCAACCAGCAGCATAATTCCCTAAGCCTTATTCTTACAAATCATAATTTACATCCTTTGTTCCTATAGTATGTTTAAAACAAACCATAATTTACATCCTTTGTTCCTATAGTATTGTTACGTATCTGCTTGTTTGTTAATTTCTGGTAGAAATTCTTTCCGAAGAACTTCAGCGATACAAGTTCTGTCTTGATTGAAACTAGTTTATTCTTTCTTGATACAACTTTTAGTAATACACAGAATTTCCACAGTCACTTTAACTTAACTACTTTTATAAACACACGCTATAATTCACAGCGATTCACACATTTTACTTACGGTGCCTACTGTTCGCTTGACTCAGTTATCTATATCTTCGATATATCTATCTCTGACTTTGCGCTGGTTTTTCTCGCCAGGCTTATATACTAAAAAAGAGGGCGCCTGGCAAACACTAGGACATTCGCGGAGTTCCTCGATAATTCATGATCCTTCTAGAAATTCCAGCGCGCATGCTCCCAGCGTCGTGTGACTTACGCTGTCGTAATAGTATGTTTAAATCAAACCATAATTTAGATACTTTGTTCCTATAGTATATTTAAAAAAAAACATAATTTAGATACTTTGTTCCTATAGTATGTTTAAAACAAACCATAATTTACATCCTTTGTTCCTATAGCATGTTTGAAACATGACCCAATGAGAATGCTTTTGAGCTTATAAAAGCCAATTAGGACCACTGGACTTATCCACGTTTACGTATATATTTTAGCACTTTTGTAATGGCTCTGGTGTCCCTAAAGAAACCTAATTACTGTTATACCCCACGCCTGTTATTGATTTCCATTAAAGTGTAGAGAAACATCGTAAACCTACGCGCTGTTTCTGGTATTGTTATTAGTACATAATATATTTAATGTTTCTTTAAAATGTCTGTCACATTAGATAATTAAACTATTGTGTCCATAGATTAGTACACATATAAACTATTTGACTGAAATAATATTTTATCAAAGCGTCGTTTTAGTATAGAGCTACATAATGGGTTATCTGCGTTCTTGTTTACCGCGGGGAATCGAGTCCCGGATTTTAGTAGTTTAGGTATGTAAGCTTACCGCTGACCCACCGAAGGACCTAAACATCAAAATACACGCATTTGAAAACAATCTCATAACTGTAAGCGTATAGAAATATATATGTTTTGTAGTTTAGACGTTAATTTACTCGTTTTAATACAATTTATAATTACCGGCATACTATTAAGTTGGCCCCTGATGGTTCAGCCGTAAGTTTGAGAGATTATAATGCTAAAAAGCTTGTTTCGAACTGTTTTTTAGCTTTGTGCTTAACAAAAAAGAGACCATTAATATATTTATATTAACATTATATTTTGTTGTTAAGTGCAAAGATACACAACGGACTATCTGTGCTCTTCCCACCACGGTATCAAAATCCGGTTTCTTGCGTTGCAGACATACTGTTGTGCAACTTTGAGGCCCCAATTTTAGCAAGCCTTCAGACGTACAGCTGAGCCACTGTTATAATTGAGAGGATGTAATTACATGTAGCATAATTATATTATCATTAAAATTAAGAGCTTTTAATCACAGGTAAAATAACTTTGTTACAATCATAATTAAAACTGTTATTTAATAGTTATCTCTATATTATACTTGTTTATTTTTCTATTTTATATATTCATTTATATGTAAAAGTGTACATACAATTTTTGTAATCTCATTATCTTTCCAGGTTTCTTTCTTTCATCCTATTGGATATATTCTTATTTACAGTCGTCGCGATCCATCCTTTTTTATTATATCACTTCTTTCCTTTCATTTTCCTCCTAGTTCCCGATTCTATTAAACAAAAACAATTACACTCAGCCTAATAATTATGGCACGTCTTTGACTGGTTTTTATTGTCCAGAAACACCGAAATTTGATTACGCACAAGACTCTGGGTTAATTTCTGTTATCTAATCATATTCCGAAATCTAGAATATGTGCCCATGCCAGTCTGTACTGTTTCTATTTGTTTTGGTGGATTGTACTGAATTCGTGTTGCTAACAATGACAATAATATTTTATAGATTTCACATTCAAATAGACACAAAGCCACGTGTTATTTATATATATTTGTATACGCGTCTGTTTTTGTTTGTTTGTTTGTTTGTTGTTGTTATTTCCTAAGTTTCGTATTATAATTTTCAAGTAGTTGATAATTAAATTATTGTTTTTTATTTATTTTTTGAGTTCTTTGAGCTGTTCTTGGTTCTGTTTTTTAAACACCCAGTATATATAACATGGTATTTTTTGTGTTGGGAAAGTATCTTTTGTCAAATAGTTTTGAACTAAGATAGTCTTAAATTGGCGGATAAATTACCGAATGTTAAACATGGGCAATTTAAATAGCGTCCAAAGAGAAAACGGTTAATCTCTAAACTTTAGGGCCCTCCTACCGCAATTTGAGGGACGTGGCTTCAAATCCCCGTCACACCGAACATACTTGCCCTTTCAGCTGTATGGGCATTATGATGTGGCGGTCAATCTCACTATTTACAGGTAAAAAAAAAAGCCCAAGCGTAAGCTACCTTCCCTCTAGTCTATCATTCCAAAATTAGGTACGGGTATCGTATATAAATGTACAGCATGTGTGTGTCTTTCAAATCTTTGTTCTATAAAATAATTTAGGTGCATTAGCACGTGTGTCTTTCAAATCTTTGTTCTATAAAATCATTTAGGTGCATTAGCACGTGTGTCTTTCAAATCTTTGTTCTATAAAATCATTTAGGTGGATTAGCACGTGTGTCTTTTAAATCTTTGCTCTATAAAATCATTTAAATAGATTAAAACGTGTGTCTTTTAAATCTTTGTTCTATAAAATCATTTAGATGGATCAACACGTGTGTCTTTCAAATCTTTGTTCTATAAAATCATTTACACGTGCTACTCCACCGAAAGACAAAATCTTTGTTCTATAAAATCATTTATCGACACACGTGCTAATCCAAAATCTTTGTTCTATAAAATCATTTA
>NW_013666238.1:262083-268281 GCF_000517525.1 Limulus polyphemus
ATGGACTGCCGGATTACTATTCCTCTTCATTTTGAAATGGTGGAAAAAAATTAAAAAGTAGAATTTATATATATATATATATAGCATAAGGAGACATTGTCTCGTTTACGAGTTTGTTGCTACTAGTAATTTTTAATTATATAACTTTAAATTTCGAGAATTGTATGTGCTGATTTAAGATTGTTAAGGCTCTACAGGCGGAAAAAAGAGATATATGTAGTATCCATTGACAGAAAATCGTATACATGGAATAAATGATTTAAGTTGACGCACAGTATCTTACAGACATGTGAAAACTGCAGGTGTAGTCGCTTTTTTAAAGTCATTATAAACTGTCTTAATCGATACTTACTTCCTGAATAAAAAATGCCCACTATTAGACGAAAAATCGATGTGAGGTTCTGTTCATTGTTGTGAGAAGACGCTACACAGTTCATGCAAGTTTTTGATCTGCAATTCTGGTAACGATTCATAAATTTCCGAAATATTTTTTTATAAATAAAACCACATAAAATATAAACTATTATTATTGTTATGCAATGAAAAAATAACATTGTATATCGGGGCTGCGCGTGACCTAGTGGTTAGCCTGTCCGGATTGAGAGTCCGGAAGTTCATGGCTTGCTTTCGTCGTAAGGCTGTCATGTCCAAAACACATCACTCCTCACTGCTTTCTATTCAAAAGCCAGCTAGTGTAAGAGTACGATGGACTCCCAGTGCTCGTTTGAGAAATCCGGTTGCACGACAATCCATAAGCGCTATGTCGTACGACTTGACCGGTACGTCATAATGTGGAATAGCATGAATACCAATTCCATTCCCCTGCTGCTTGAGGTATGCGACGAATAAATGGGAATGTGACTGTAAGTGACCCTTACAAGAGAGATTAATAGCTTTTTAGACGAAGGATGGGACAGTTTCAAGAGTTATTATAGCAGTTTCAGCAGTTTGTTTGAAGTTAAGCACAAAGCTACACAATGGGCCATCTGTGCTTTGCCCACCACTGGTATTAAAACCCGGTTTCTAGCGTTGTGAGTCCGCAGATATACCGTTGTGCCACTGGGGGGGGGGGAGTTTCAGCAGTGTAATATGATCAAACTCAGCGTTAAACTTTTGCTATTTTGATCTCTTAACTTGCGTGAGTTAACTAGTATTTTGTATTTAAACTTTTTCTTTAACTTTCATGTAAAGAAGTGACATGTTTGCTTAAACTTTAGGCTTAACGTGCGGTTTTACTAATGTTTTGAAGTGTAGTTTTAAACAATGATTTTTAGGTTTGTGTAAATAATAAAGTAACTTTTGTAACTTTATTTTAATACACACTAGAGGATATTTTCATTTCAGCTTAAGAGATTAGTTTATCTTACAGGGAACTGATAAGAGCTTTACTGTTACCAACACCAATGAACATTTACCATTGTTTTGTTTTTGTTGTATTATATTATTGCAACTGATAATAGCTTTACTGTTACCAACACCAATGAACATTTACCATCGTTTTGTTTTTGTTGTATTATATTATTGCAACTGATAATAGCTTTACTGTTACCAACACCAATGAACATTTACCATCGTTTTGTTGTTGTTGTATTATATTATTGGAACTGATTCGAGTTTTACTGTTATCAGCACCAATGAGCATTTACCATTGTTTTGTTTTTGTTGTATTATATTATTATTTTTGTGTGTGCTCCCCGTCTATATATCTGTGTCACGTCTTTCCTGGAAAACCGGATGACCTTCATGACGTCACTAAACGCCCTTTATTTATGTCACTCATTCGATTACACCACCATTCCCAGTTTGCTCCTGAAGAACAAAGGTCTTTGGCAAAGAAGAAAGAAAAATGGGATTTTTATTCATTTCTAATTTTGAAGTGATAGACTAGAGGGAAGACAACTAGTCAACACCACCCACCGCCAATTCTTGGACTACTCTTTACAAGCTAATAGTTGGATTGACCATCTCATTATAACGTACTAATGGCTGAAAGAGCGATCATTTTCAGTCATGTGATTCGAGTCCGTGATCTGCAGATTGCGAGTCGAGTGCCCTAACTACCAGGCCATGCCAGGTCCCCATGCTTTTGAAATATTATCATTACAATTTAAACTCCATAAAGATAACATAACCTTGAGGATTATCATATCATTGTCAATATCGTAAGGATAAATACAGGTCACAACGTAAGTTTTGGTATTTAAAGTTTATGTAAAAATATTTTAAGATATAGACTGACCATTTTAATAATCATTTTCAATCTTGATTACAGTCCCTACTTAAACTACAACTTACTTATTTTTTTCAGATCTGCTACACATAGTTGTATTCCCACTGTGGGTCAAAGGTAAATTTGAGGACTTACAGTGCTAAAATTTGAGGTTCAATTCTCTGCGGGGTGGTGGTGACAGAATGCAGATAATCCATTATGTAGCTTTATTCTAAGAAAAACAACAACTATGTCTTGAGTTATCGAAATTAAAACTATTTATTACTTAAACACGAATGACAGAAAAATATAATTTGTTTCTATATGTCCTCGAAAACAATAATCTTTCATGTAAATATCATACATATTACCGTAACTGTTATAATTTTTGACTGTTTATGAGGTTAAATTTACAAGTGCAATCATAAAGTAGGCAATGAAATGATTATTATCCTGAAAGTGGGCCGAAGGCTGCGTGAGAGGGTCTCCTGTTTTAACCACTCGCATCACCATACAGTAGTGTGCTGTCTGTCAGTCAGTTAGTAGACACTAAAATTACGTCACATAAGGGACTGTCGTTGCGTCAGTCAAACGTGCGCATGCCATGAATCAGGAGAAGAATTATGCCATCCGTAGGCTACAACACAGCATAACATATGAACTTCAAAAGCAAGAAATAAAAATATTTGTTACTCTTAATTTTGGTTTTAGTTAATCTTAAAACAGAACACTTTCGGGGCCCCGGAGAAAGTACAAACAAGTGTTATATATATTTCGAATGATAAGAAAATTTTAAGATATCAATTAAAACACATATTTCAAAATAAGCATTTTTGAAAATATAATAAGCAAGAATTAGTTCACCCATAAACAGTATAAAGAAAAAACAACACAAAACTAATGACGCGTTAAATAGTTTGTAGTTCCCACATCATAGCCCATTCGTAATCTATTTCCTTTCTTGAAAAACAACTCATCAAATTAACTGAATAATAGAAACCGTATTAACCTGTTTATATACCAGTGGTTTAGTTTGTTGTTAATCAGAAAGCTACACAATGGGCTTTGCCTAAAAAGGGTAAGAAGACCCGATTTTTAGCATAGCTGAGTCACTAGGGGGCTTACACCGATGTATAAATTCATAACAGAACCTACTCTTATTGGATTATTCCTGTAAATAACTGTACTTTGTATCTATGTCAATGCTACTAAGGCTATCTGTTACCGTACTTGATTTTGAACTACTAACCCGAGGGAAGACATCCAATCATCACCACCCACCATCCAAGCCAAGGGATTGACTGCCACTCTTATAACGCACCCGGAGCTTAAAGTGTGGGGAAGTTTTTGCAGTATCGCACGGGTTCAACCTCAAATCTAATATCCCAAGCTCTACCAGAAGGCCAACCTATGCCCTTTAAATAACTGACCCAATAGCACAGGTTAATTTCTTTTATGACCAGTAATGGTGTTAGCAGAGACCACGCAATAGCACAAACACGAACAAAAATATCAATGTACAGACAAATTATTCTGTGAAACACAAATCATAAATAAAGCATACTTAAATTGGCGGATCTGGGAAGAATATGGTCAGAATGTAATTTTACGGTAAATAAAGAAGTGAAATTAATCGTCAAGACCTGGATAACACTCGTTTATTCTATTGATAATCTGATGTTTGTATTCCTACACTTCTCGTTTTCCTCGCTGTAGATAGTCGATAAAACGAGTACCTTCTCTTCATTTTATGTCTCACTTACACGAACAGCCAAGTTATCAATGATATTATTGTTTACATGAGCGCCACTAATGGGCAGTTATTTGTCTTGTTGCTCAATCAGTCTTTATAGAACATATTTTAACCGGCGAATAGTATTAGCACTAGCCAGGTGATTAGAGCGCTCGACACGAAATCTGTGGGTTCGAGTCCCCATCCAACCCTTTTAGCGGTGGGTGCGTTATAATGTTATGGTTAATCCCACTATTAGTTGATAAAAGAATAGCCCAAGAGTTGGCGGTGATGACTAGCTGTCTTCCCTCTAGACTTTCACTGCTAAATTAGGGACGGCTAGCGTGTAGCTTTACGCGAAATTCAAAACAAAACCAACCATATTTACGGATTCAGTCATGCAAAATATATTTTGTAAGCAGGAGAAAGGATTTTAAATACAAAACAAGCACTAGATACAAGCATAAAAAATACTGATTTTAAAACAGAAACTATAACGAAGAAGTGGACGATACAATGTTTGTGCATTTTCCCACAATGTTATTACATCTACATCGCATTTCAAGTATTAATAACTCATATTATATGGTTAAACTAATAATTAACTCATTATGTTTACCTAGTCTTGTTTTATGCTCAAACAAACGTGGGATTATTGGTGGATTTTACAAGATACCACTGCTAGGCCTATATTTATATTAGCTGTCAATTGTTTAAAACGAAATGTTATGGGGAAAACCACGAGAGATTAAAATGACATTGTGGGTTATTACACACTATTTTTATGGCTCGTGGAACCTAAGAATGCTAGAAATGAACAAAAAAATTAATGAACAAGCATTTTTTTTTATTTATTATAAATCATATTACTACTTTATAAAAGTATGAAAGTTTGATGATATACCCTCTAAGCCTAAAACTATAATTATCCAAGTAGATAGAAAACGTACCCCACCAAGCATGCATATAACGTAGAATTTTAGTCATTAATAGATAAGCGAAACGGATTCTTAGGTCGATAAATAATTATTCTAATACTGATATATATATATATTTGTGTGTATGTTTGACAAAAACGAAAACTGGCTTAGGAATTTAAACAATAAAATCGGCATGTTAATTTAGTTTTTTCTCCAATTTTTATTCCATATAATATAGAAGAAATTATATACATGATGACGTTATTTTGTTACTTAGACACCCTTTTATTTGACATGGTAAATTACCAAGTTTCTTATTGTAAAGAAATCTGTTTATTTGTTTGTTTTAGAATTTTATGTAAAATTACAAAAGGGCTATCTGTTAATTTTTAACTGATAAACTAGAGTGAAGGCAGTTAATCAAAAACACGTAGGTTGCCCTTGTTTGAACGAAAGGTAGGATTTGACAGTCACTATTATTGGAACTATAATTATCAGTTGTTTTACTCACTTCCGTTACTTAAGAGAAATTATTTAATTAAATGCTTAATTCTGATTTAAACAGTATTCCACATCTTAAACAGTTGATAAATGAGATCAAAAAAGATGACTGCATTAATTCTGAGCTGTTTAAGAAAATATTGAGAAGTTTCAAGAACGATAAGGCTACTGGGCCAAATAATATTTCTCCAAGGGTTTTGAAGAAGGATGAAGATTGGATATGTGAGCCACTTGCTACTATTTTTTGTCAGTCCTTGAATAGTGAGCAGGTATCAAAGGATTGGAAGTTAGTTAGTGTAGCTAATATATGCAAAAGAGGTGATAAAAATTGTCCCAGTAATTATAGGCCTATTAGCCTTATATCAGTTATGGGAAAAGTTTTGAAAAGTCTGTTAAAAGATGCTTTCCAAAGCCATTTAACAAAGTTTAGAATGTTATTGGATAGTCAACATGGTATCACTAATGTAAAATCTTGTCTTACAAATCTTTCAACGTTCTTTGAAAAGGTTGTTGCTTATGTAGATGAGGATAAGAGTGTAGACTTGGGTATTTGGATTTTCAGAAAGCATTTGACAAAGTGCCACATAAAAGGCTTGTAAAAACAAAATTATCTCTATAGGTGTGGGGGATAAGTTAGCAAATTGGATAGAAGAGTGGCGGGATGGAAGAAAGTAGAGGGTTGTTACAAATGGTGTTCAGTCAAACTGGGTTACTGTCACAAGTGGGGTACCTCAGGGCTCAGTCTTAGGACCTTTGCTCTTTTTGATTTATGTCAATGACATAGATGAAAGACTGTTTAATAAATTATTTAAATTTGCAGATGATATTAAGGTCTT
>NW_013666238.1:269255-293270 GCF_000517525.1 Limulus polyphemus
TCATGAATTTACATAACTTCCGTCCAGGGGACGGGTACTTCAGCTAGTTACAAATATCATAGTAATTTTCACAAAATATCATGCTGACCTTTAATTTATTAAGTATTTTCAGTGTTAGTGGTTGTAGTGGTGATTTCAGAACATATAATCTTGAGAGTTTAATTATTCCAAATACATTAAATAATAAATAATGTAAAACAAAGTAACGAGCTACATCTTTTGAATGTTGACTAGGTCTGTATGTCGATTTAGTACATGGCAATAATGCCAATATTATTTACTAATAAATTACTTCGTTTTCCATTTAACAACCCCAGCAATTTTATAAAAAAATTATACTTAAGCAACCAAGAGAAGTTAATACTAGTAAAAAATATTTTTTCACCTTCTTGTAGAAACGTATATATCTAAGGACTGTGAGGATTTTGTAAGAATTACTTAGTGGGCCTAATAAATAATTTACCAGGTCTATAGATCAGACGCTCGAAATATCGAGTTAGCGTGCGCTGCTGACACGTGCTCTACATTTTAAGACATGGTTGCGTTATAACTGTGACAATCATTTCCGCTATTGTGCTATAAGCAGCATTGTAGGCGTCAGGGGCTTTTTATTGATTACTCTCTTTCCGACCACTAATAACCCATACGTTGCATAAATTATAGTTCAGATTGAAAATGCTACATAAGAATTTCTGAGCAACTCATGTGAGTATGATTTTTTGTTTTTCAACTATAGAATTAACTTTTCCCAAATTTGTGCAGTAGAGGGAAACCGAAGTCGAGGACCCCAGGGGTATATCTGCGGGCTTACAACGTTAGAAACCGGTTTTCGATACCCGTGGTGGGCAGACCTCAGATAGCCAATTGTGTAGCTTTGTGCGTAACTCCAAATAATTAATCAAACGAAGTCGAGTTAAAATTGCAGTTGACAGCTGTATGTAGAACAGTCAGAGTTAGCTGTATGTAGATCGGTCAGAGTTGAAACCATTCAAAATGGGTACTTTTCCTGAATTTGTGTTGACGTATCCGCACATTCGAAGAATAACTTCAGAATAGAGTAGTCTGAATACAAAATAATGACAAACACGAAACGACAGTAAACCGAAGTGTAACGAAGAGCCAGGGTCGAAGAAAAACATTTTTTTAAAACTTTAACAACCACAAAAATTTTAAATAATTTCAAACAATTGGAAAACAAATTTTATTAGTTAAAAAGAAACAGTTAGTAAGACCATGCCTCGCCAGGACTTAATACTAACGTTAATGAACAATACAACAATGTTATTAATTGCAGTAAGGAAAGGAATCAGAAAAAAAAAGAACCAGAAGAAGTAAAAACCTAATTCCGAAGAAGCACAGTATTCCAAAGTTAAGCCTTTTCAAGATTAATAACAATATTGGGCAACAATCACCAATAATCCGTTCTCACTATATCTTTTGAGCTAACTTGTTTAACACCAAGGAAGGGTTTTTATTTAGTGGTTAGATTACGAGGTTACATCTCATGTCACTAGCTAATTTACATAATCTTTCACAACATTAATATCTGAACGTCATTTCTAGGGAAGCTTGTGTCAGTTTCATAATACAAACATATTCAAATTCAACATGCTTTAGCTAGAAGGTGAGTTAGCGCTTTAATATAACTAAAAATGCATAGTTGAACTAAATGATAGAGAGAGAATAATAAATGAACGGTAAAGAAAACCATAATAAAATAAAAGTAGAATGCACTGTCTTACAGAATCAGGAAAGAAACGCGAGTTGAGTTAACATAGATTTCATACCCGAAGAGTTTGATCGAATATTTAAAATGTTATTCTTTGTGTGTATGTGTGTGTGTACGAATTGTAGACTAACCATTTCAGGTGTGTCACGAAACAGGTAACCGATAACCTTGAAGAACAAAAGTATTTGTATAAGTTTTTATCCAACAGGAATATTTTAGATATCACGAATGGATTTCTTTAGGCGTGTCTTATTTTTATCTTCTCAAGTGACTGGGGTTATTCCTTGCGGCCAAGACTCAAAGAAAATAAGGTAGCGTTGAAGATACGAAATAAATGACTCAGACACACGAGAACTGATTTCTAAGATATTATTATTTATAGGAACCTATCTTTAATTTTAAAACGTTACTAATCGTCGGTTATCTTAGAAAATAATAGGAAAATTAGATAACCCAGCGATCAGGTAACAAAAATTGTGTTTTTTTTAAATTTACATTATCTTAAGATAATGTAGCTGAGAACCTTTATCAGAGTGCTCCCAAGTGGCAGAGCGGTATGTCTGCGGACTTACAACGCTAGAATCCGGGTTTCGATACCCGTGGTGGGCAAAGCACAGATGACCAATTGTGTAGCTTTGTGCTTAATTACAAACAAACAACTCTTTGTTAGAAGATTAACTGAGAACCTTTGTTAGCTAACAACGGTTCCCATTTAACTGATCTTCTAACAACGGTTCCCATTTAACTGATCTTCTAACAAAGGTTCTCAGCTACACTATTTCTAAGAAAGGTTATCAGCTACATTATTTTCTAACAAAGGTTCCCATTTCACTGATCTTCTGGCAAAGGTTCTCAGCTACATTATCTTTTAACAAAGGTTCTCAGCTAAATTATCTTTTAACAAAGGTTCTCAGTTACATTATCTTTTAACAAAGGTTCTCAGCTACATTATCTTCTAACAAAGGTTTTCAGCTACATTATCTCCTAACAAAGGTTCCTATTTAACTGATCTTCTAACAAAGGTTCTCAGCTACATTATTTCTAACAAAGGTTCTCAGCTACATTATTTCTAACAAAGGTTCTCAGCTACATTATTTCTAACAAAGGTTCTCAGCTACATTATTTCTAACAAAGGTTATCAGCTACATTATCTTCTAACAACGGTTCTCAGCTACATTATTTTCTAACAAAGGTTCTCAGCTACATTATCTTTTAACAAAGGTTCTCAGCTACATTATCTTCTAACAAAGGTTTTCAGCTACATTATCTCCTAACAAAGGTTCCCATTTAACTGATCTTCTAGCAAAGTTTCTCAGCTACATTATTTTTAACAAAGGTTATCAGCTACATTATCTTTTAACAAAGATTCCCAGTTACATTATCTTTTAACAAAGATTCTCAGTTACATTGTCTTTTAACAAAGATTCTCAGTTACATTATCCTTTAACAAAGGTTCTCAGTTACATTATCTTTTAACAAAGATTCTCGGTGACATTATCTTTTTACAAAGATTCTCGGTTTTCACTTGAAGCAGACACTGCTAATATATTCATTACCTAAATCAAATATATTACCAAATATGTAAATCATTAAACTTGAAACGCTCAAAGGGAAATCAATATACTGGTCTTTGTTTACCAGCTGAAGCTTTTGACGAAACAAGTTAACGTTCACTTTATTCTAACTACAATGTTTTTGATCTTTACGAATTTCCTCAGAGACGTCTAATAACATTACTACACATTCCCTAATATCTTTGCCTCAAGATCTGTCAAATGAGAGTACCTCTAACGGGTTAGGGTTCACGTTCTTAGAAGTTTCACACATCAGTTATTACATTGGAGATTGCCACTCTTTTGTTCCAAGTGTCTCAGAAGCGTGAATCACGTACAATAGAACAAAGTGACGCTTAAGGATCACACAAACACATGTCAAGAAGATTTAGATAATATAACCATCAATACGTTTAAAAGAAAAATATAAGACTCACACTAAGAAAGGTAATAAACAGGATGTAAAATTATGATAATAACAGAGCTTAGTGGTTAGACATGTAGTAATTGTTTTACTAATAAAATAAAAACAATAGATGTAAACAGCAACATGTATACTGTTGACTACAGTCATTAGTTTGTCCTATAAAATCAGTATATCCACATCTACTGGTCCTCTTTTGATGGTAAATTAACAACTTGTGGTCTTGATTGTAACTATGAGACAAAATTCAGGTAACTATGACACACATACACAAAAAACAACAACAATTACACATACACACGCATTAAAATCCCCCCCCCCCAAAGAAATGGTCGGTAATTTTCCTTTTTTAAAAATAAAACTGTAAGACTTGAATATTTTAAGAAGTTAGAAAATAACTGTTTCTTTAAATTTATGATTTACTTATTACACGTTTACTGAAATTAACGTCTATTGCACATGTACAAGTAAAAGGAATAGAGGGTTAGATGTGTTAAATTAATAATATTTTGGAGACTTATCATGTCGTTAAAATCATTGTTCCTTGTCATCACGCATGGTGATGAACTATCTGGCGACTGTTTATTTTTACAAGTAGCTCTACGGCGTAGTTTCCACTGAGAATGGTTTCTTCGTAAGGGTTTCATGTCTAAATTACACTACCCCTCTATATCTGCTTTTCATAATCTATTCACACAGTTTTCTAGAGTTGGTTTTCCTTTCCTGGATATTTCATGGAAGCAGCTTATGTGCACACGGCTCTTGTGCTGCTCATTCAGGAGGATATGATGTTTCGATCACTGGTGCGATCATTCTCAAGTACACAAGTTGTGTATCAGTGATCGAAACGTCATGCCTATTTCAAAATCATTCTTCCTTACTGTAAAAGCTGTAACTTGTCAGTAATAAAAGAATACTTATAATTAGTAAGTAAACTCAAAACGAAACTATTAATTGAAATTAATGTTTAATGAGGAACCTAATAAAGGTAAGTAATTAATTTAAAAATACAATAATATAATTAATTACGAGTCGAAACGTTGTGGTCATTGAAATCAGAACTTGCCTACAGTAAAATATACTGTTATTGTATTTTTGAATTAATTAAACAAATGAAACATTTCCTCCCTATTTCGATACACGTTGACTTATTTTTTTTGCATAGATTTTTTAGCATGTTATTTGATTTTTGTTTTTATGAATCTACAAAACTAATAATTACAATTTAATAAATCATTTATGAAATATATAAAATTGATTTGACAATGACCCCTATCTTGATTAAAAATTTGAAAATCATCTCTTCTGGATCATCTTATAACAAACTTTTAATTAAAGAACGTCTAACCATTATAAACATATTGTAACTCTAAATATCAATTTCCCTTCAGTTAAGTTTGTTCAAAATAACTTAAAAAATCCTCTAAAAATAGTATTTCTGTTGCATTCTACACGTAACCCATTTTAAAAAAATATTCAATTTCTATTTTACCTCTTCTGTATAAAATATTGGAATTTATCGATGTTTGTATTTTATATTTCACAGTTTAGTATAGCTTACTGAAGATGAAATACGTAAATATTTGTATCTTATTGTTACGACAGCGGCAATCACGTGACGCTGGGAGCATGTGCGCTGGAGTTTCTCGATGGATCATGAATTTGCCGGTAACCCTAGTGTGTTCGAGATGCCCTCTTTCTTAGTATATAAGCCTGGCAAAGAAAGCCAGCGTGATACATAGATAACTGAGTCAAGCGAACGGTAGTGACGGTAATATAAAGTGTGTTTGTACTCGTAGAGAGAAAGGTTATCGAGACTGTAGAACTTTCTGTGTACTAAAAGTTTGTATCGAGAAAAAATAAACTTGTTTTAATTAAGAAAGGACTTGTATCGCTGAAGTTCCTTGGAAAGAATTTATACCGGAAATTAACAAACGAGCAGATACGTAACATTATATTTCATCTTGTTTAGTATAGCTTACTGAAGATTAAATGCATTAATATTTGTATCTTAAATTTTACCTTGTTTAGTATAGCTTACTGAAGATGAAATACGTAAATATTTGTATCTTATATTTCACATTGTTTAATATAGCTTACTGAAGATGAAATACGTAAATATTTGTATCTTATATTTCACATTGTTCAGTATTGGTTGCTGAAGATGAAATACGAAAATTTCGAAACATTCAAGTATTAAACGTTTGCTGAAAAAACGTTGTAGATGAAAAAAATTGTAAAGAATTTGTACATTTCGCTCATTTTTTGGCACAATTTGTTTTAGGTTTCTGAAAGTTCTTAACAAAAAAGTCAAAATGTTATACATTGCTTTAAACATTATTTGTCAATGGTTTCTTTAGGAATTCAAAAGATATTGTGGCATACATGTTCATGTGTTATTCATAATGTTCATAAATGTTATGTGCAGCATTATTTTTCACATAATTTCAATCAGAATCTGTTTGATGAACATCGTTTAAGATTTTATTTATTTACACCTTTTTCTTCGTGAGCATTAACCTCTGGATTAAATCTGTTGGATGTGTGTCCTTAACCCCTGGATTAAATCTGTTGGATGTGTGTATACCAGTAATTTATATATTTCTGTTTTGCCGTAAAACAATACTATCAAAAATAGCTTAAGCCTTTTCCAGGAAAACTATGTATACCTATAAGTGTGCTACGTCTTTTTGTTGTTTAAATCTATTTTGGTGTTTACACCTACTTACATAACTTAAAAAAATATCTGTATTTTTAAATTTTCGTTACTTTTATAATAATAAGTAAAGAAATAAAGTACTTACCCAATCTTTTTTTTGTTATCCTCGATTGTCCCCATTTCGAGGACAGTTAAGCCTGATTTTTTATAGTAATTATAGGAATGCACTTAACAATTTTTATTTACACCTACTTCGATTAATCTAGGTCTTTAAGTCATTAAAGCAATTGCATTCAACAAACAAGAGTAGATACACCTTTTAAGTCGAAATTTTTCTCAAATCGAATTACCGTTTCATCCTGGCTCAGCATGGCCACGTGGTTAGGGCGCTCAACTCGCAATCTGTGGGTCGCGGGTTCGAATCCCCGTCACGCCAAACATGCTCGCCCTTTCAGCCGTGGGGGCGTTATAATGTGACGGTCACTCCCACTATTCGTTGGTAAAAAAGTAACCCAAGAGTTGGCGATGAGTGGTGATGACTAGCTGCCTTCCCTTTAGTCTTACACTGCTAAATTAGGGACGGCTAGCGCAAATAGTCCTCATGTAGCTTTGCTCGAAATTCATTACAAACCAAACCATTACATCCAAATTTTCAGTTTGTGTCCCAGGGTTTTCTATGAAGTTCTTATCTTAAGAATAATATTATTAACATTCCACAAGGCACTGTGAACCCTTTTTTTATTACTTTGTCATCCTAGTTGTGATTAAGAATTATGTGGAAATAAACAAGCACTTTTTGAATTAATCGGTTGCCAAGGAAACGTTGAGAATTTAAATCATCACCGTATTAAAACAATCATTTCAAACTATTACTGTTAGAACTTTCAACATAGGAAATAAACAACATGCCCAAAATAAAAATTAAGAATGAAATATTCATAACGTATTTCGTGGTCATACAATACGTAATTACAGAGGCGTGCTACAGAGGCTGCCCTAACAATAGTTCAAAAACGTCCTTTTCACACGAATGGAAAGTGCGCATCCGAAGTTAAATTATGCAAATAAGTCCAAAAATGAATAAAAATAGTTTACGCAATTACTTAAATAAGCAATTCTGCCATCAGCAGAAATGTGCTCCCAAGTGCTCCCAAATCGGGGATTTTCACATATGTTCAAACCAACGTTTTGTATGAATTTAAATATCCAATGTGAGAAACGGCTCTACTCGGATTTGAGGATGATTAAATTTCCCTACACACCTATAGAGGACGTTGTCTATAGATTGAAAGTAAATTAAATCTGTCATCAAACGAGTCCTGATTTCGACGGATTTTGTTCATGGTCGTTGGACGCGTTCATGGATTGATTTTGTATGCAAACAAATCACGATTTCAATAAATTTTTGTGAACATAAAGTTGGACGCTTTCGTGGACTGATTCTGTATGCAGAGAAATCACGATTTCAATAAATTTTGTAAACATAAAGTGAAGTAATATTCAATTCGGAAAAACAGGCGTAGGGCCATATTATTAAATATTGAATAATACAATTAGTTTTCTTAGCTAAATTATTTTGCTTACAGGTAAAAGTAACGCATTTAGGTCAAACAGCAGATTAAGGGGCTTATAAGTTTGACTTAATTGTCAACATTTGTTTTTTGTTTTTACAAAGTATCGACATTGTCATTTGTTTCAACCAATATACGTTTGTTTGTAATTAAGCACAAAGCTACACAATGGGCTATCTGTGATCTGCCAACCACGGGTATCGAAACCCTGTTTCTAGCGTTATAAGTTAGCAGACATTCCACTATGCCACTGGGAAGGGGGCAATACACGCATATATACATAAGCCAATGTATTGTTTGCTGTTAAGCGCAAAATAACATAACGGGTTATCTATATTGTACCAACCATGGGTATGGAAACCTGGTTGTTAACGTTCTAAGCCTTCACACTTACTACAGAGCCCTTGACTGGGGGAGAGGGGTCTTCTACATTGAGAGATCCAGTTATATTTTGTTGCTGTTTTTATTAGACCATAAATTGTTCTTCAAAAACGCATACTCAGTATTTGGCTAACTTGATATTTATATTCGGAATGGTGTTTTCTTATGGTGTTGTTCTTAGTTGTAATTGGAGATAAGTAAAGGAAAAAAAGAAAACATTTAAATAGATAAAAAATTATCAACTCTTTAATAAATAAAAGGTTTTGACACGCCTTTTTGTCGGTAGAGTTTTTGTCGAATTCGTTGTGCTGGATTATCCCAATGCCCATTAAAATAGTAAAACCGCAACACTTGGTTACCCTAAAATAGTGGAATAGCGGTAAGTTTACAGACTTACAAGGTTAATATTTGGGGTTAGATTCCCTTCGTTGGACACAGCAGATTGCTTAGTGTGGCTTTTATCTGAAACAAAATCACTAAAACATTCTGACTGGTGTATGTTTTGTACAATTACGAGTAAGATCGGTACGAAATACTTAGATAAACAACAATAATCGTGTGACTAAAAGTGAAAGAAGAAAATGATTTAAAACAGTATATATAAGCTAATCATGCTTACTAGTAAATATTGTACTAGTAGACTTACTCAAGCTTACTAGTAACTATTGTACTAGTGGACTTACTCAAGCTTACTAGTACCTATTGTACAAGTAGACCTACTCATGCTTACTAGTAACTATTGTACTAGTAGACTTACTCAAGCTTACTAGTACCTATTGTACTAGTGGACTTACTCAAGCTTACTAGTACCTATTGTACAAGTAGACCTTACTCAATCTTACTAGTACCTATTATACTAGTAGACCTACTCATGCTTACTAGCAACTATTGTACTAGTAGACTTACTCAAGCTTACTAGTAACTATTGTACTAGTAGACCTACTCATGCTTACTAGTAACTATTGTACTAGTAGACTTACTCAAGCTTACTAGTACCTATTGTACTAGTAGACCTACTCATGCTTACTAGTAACTATTGTACTAGTAGACCTACTCATGCTTACTAGTAACTATTGTGCTAGTAGACCTACTCATGCTTACTGGTAACTATTGTGCTAATAAACCTACTCATGTTTACTAGTAACTATATTGTACTAGTATACCTACTCATGTTTACTAGTAACTATATTGTACTAGTAAACCTACTCATGTTTACTAGTAACTATATTGTACTAGTAAACCTACTCATGTTTACTAGTAACTATATTGTACAAGTATACCTACTCATGTTTACTAGTAACTATATTGTACTAGTATACCTACTCATGTTTACTAGTAACTATATTGTACTAGTAAACCTACTCATGTTTACTAGTAACTATATTGTACAAGTATACCTACTCATGTTTACTAGTAACTATATTGTACTAGTATACCTACTCATGTTTACTAGTAACTATATTGTACAAGTATACCTACTCATGTTTACTAGTAACTATATTGTACAAGTATACCTACTCATGTTTACTAGTAACTATATTGTACTAGTAGGTTTACAGTCTGCTGCTGTCCATCTCACGTCTCTTTAGTTGGTTTTGGAGGGAAAGTTTTATGATCAGGTGGGTGTTAGTTCTTGAGTTGTTAAATCATATTTCAGTTTGTTTTTATAGCTCATTGCAAACTTCCTGCCAATATTTGATATAAAAGGAAATTCAGTGATTCAGGGGTATCTTTCGTATTCTTTTGGTTCTAATCCCACTACCAAATCCATTGTATTTTTTTTTTAAATTTAAGTTTGCCCATATATAAATAATGTTATTATATTATAAATCTAGGCCATCTGCTCGATCTATAGTATATTTCAGCAACTTCTACTTTGCTGGTGGTGACAAGACAACTTGGTATGTTGTAGGACGTTCATTAAACGTTAATGTATAGCAACTGAAATCATTCATCACAGTTAACACTTGCTGCACCCTTTTTTCCATCACGAAAACTGGGAATTACGGCGCGAATGAAACGTGAGATTCCATCTATTATTGAATTCACCAAGAAACACGAATTCCAGGTTGTTCCTGAACTCGCCACTTGTCACCGAGTTCGAGACACATATCAGGAGGTAATCCGTACTTGGTTGTTACAGGTAGCATGTGGAATCTATCTTTAGTTGTTTCTCCAAAGTAAAAGGTAGCAGTTGTAGTCAACAATTGACAGCAAAAGTATTATAGCAAATAACGTATCAGAAAGTTTCTGTCCTGGCTTTATTTGTAAGCATCTTTCCTGGATTGTTTGAATTTTTCTCTATGGCGCTTAAAGACGCTCTTCATGAAACCAAAAACGTATGGTACGTATGTAGAAAAGTTGGCTTTAGTGCATTTAAAAAAAGTTTTTCGTACTTTTTAATTAGTGTAGATTTTATAATATATTTCAAACCTATCCAAAACTTGTTTTACCAAGGAACTCTAACGATAATAGTTTGTTTTTGAATTTCGCGCAAAGCTACACGAGGGCTATCTGCGCTAGCCGTCCCTAATTTAGCAGTGTAAGACTAGAGGAAAGGCAGCTAGTCATCACCACCCACCGCCAACTCTTGGGCTACTCTTTTACCAACGAATAGTGGGATTGACCGTCACATTATAATGCCCCCACGGCTGAAAGGGCGAGCATGTTTGGCGTCAGAGGGATTCGAACCCGCGACCCTCAGATTGCGAGTCGAGTGCCTCAACCACCTGGCCATGCCGGCCAACGATAATAGAGTTAATTCTTAAATTTATTTTTCTTTAGTTTCCAGTAAATATCCGAGTTGTGTTCTTAGTATAAACTCATCTAACCATTAATATTTTGTAATTTACAAGAACTTATTTTAAATTCAAATATTTTCAAATAGTCCTTATAATATATTTACATTTTCTCGCTACGTTCATGACATCTTTAAAAACTGTTGCCGCGAAAATAACTTGAAAATGTTAAGTTATAATGACCTAGAAAAATTATAAATAATATTCATCTGCGTTCATTTTTAGGCTTCATAAGATATTTCATTATATTTATATGTGCCGTTTGGCCAAGTAACTAACGTGTCAGGCTGCAGACTCCAAGGTCCAATGCTCGAGCTACGACATGTTGCCGAACACGCTCCATGTTTCCATGTTGGGACATTATAACCCTGACGATTGACTTCGCTATTTGGTTAAGAGTAGTCGAGTAGGCGGAGAGTGCTACTGACTGTTTGCCTTCTCGCTGGTCAGCAATTATTAAACTTGGAATAGATGTGCTTGAACTTTAGGAGTCTCTGACCTGGCTAGTTAACGCATGTGTGATATAAGGCGATAGTCAGGTTGAAAATACCAAATAGCAGAACCTGTGTAAAATCTCAAGATATCTATATACATATAGAGATTAGTGCGTGACCTAGTGTACTGGGCCGTATCTATATACATATAGAGATTAGTGCGTGACCTAGTGTACTGGGCCGTATCTATATACATATAGAGATTAGCGCGTGACCTAGTGTACTGGGCCGTTTTTGTTTATTTTGCCTTATTGGACATAAGAAGAAACTTGTGAAATAACAGTGTACCTGGCAATTAAATGCTTAGAACTGAATCGTGTAACAATGTCAATTGGTTGTGTTGCTGTTGGTTTTATAAAGTACAGGTCTGTCCTATGGTCATCTTTGTTGCTGTCTCCATGTAGAATAATGTGGCTGCTACACGGGAGCAACACTTTCCTAGTGCTGCTATACACGTGCAGTCAAGACCTGACCCTTTAGTTGAACTGCAACCCAAACACTCAAAGAACTGTCGGGCAGTCGTTGTGACATACCTACAAACAGATTCTTATTGTATTAAAAGTATTTTCTTTCAGACAATAAAAATATCATGAATATTAATACTACCACATCAATAAACTTCAAGCTATGGGCTTGAACAGGGAACATTTTTTGATACAGACCCACCTTATATAGTTAATAATCCATCCCAGCTCACAGTTATGAATGTGGGCTGAAATATAGCATTAATACATATTTCTTTTAGTGTATGAACTACTGGTAATTTAACAACCTTACTAGTCCTAATGTTTTCAACATTTTAATTTCAAGCAGGATCAGTACTTTACAAATATGAAAATCCATCTTTTTGCTGTAAATTGTCACTGAGTCATTTTAAAACATTAAACCACCATTAATTACACATATATCCGCACACTCATTAACAAGTTATATTATCTGAGAAACCCTAAGTATATTGCTTGTTTCATGAAAAATGTGAATATTTGGATAGAATCATGCATTAAAAGCTTTACTAGTATAGGGCTAATAAAATGTAAATATAGATGTAACGTTAGAATCCATGCTCTATGTCGTTAAACATTTAGATCTGGATTCTAGGCCTAATACTAATAGATCTAGTAAACTTAAGCAACATTAGGAAACAACCTCACAAACAAGTCGGTTCTCTATAAAATTAGAACGATATCAATCGTCAACACACATGAAATACTGCTAAGCAAGTAAAGGTGCTTAATTAGAACTCATCTAGGTCCAATTTAACTGTTTTTGTACCAGTTGTTTACCTTCGAGTAGATTACGAAAACGGACGAGTCGTACACTTTCCACAATCTGACACTGTGCACCCCTGTCACAAGACATCTAAACGTTGTATGCATTCAATATGAGGCATTAAAATAAAATAAAAACTGTATGACTGAAAATATCTGGGTATTGCATATCTGACATGACCATAACCGTGTCTATGTTTGCCAACATGACTAATAAAGCGGCAGCTAAACTTGTGGTCATTGCCGTGGGAATAGAGTACGGGTCCATTCCAAATTGCTAACATTTTACCTTGTTCCGATGTTTAGAACGATTCATCGAAATCTTTTGTCAAAGCGCTAAACGCAAAGTTGCAGCTAAACTTGTGGTCATTGCCGTGGGAATAGAGTACGGGTCCGTCGTAACCATTCCAAATTGCTAACATTTTACCTTGTTCCGATGTTTAGAACGATTCATCGAAATCTTTTGTCAAAGCGCTAAACGCAAAGTTTTCCCGTACACAATGTAACGTTACAGGTGGGAAAGTCGTCGTGCCCGATGTTAAAACTAATTCCGCTTTCAGTCACGTGACTGCATAACCTCTGATTGATTTGAAAAGAAACCATATTTGCTATATGCGACAGTAAGAAAGTTTTGAAAGACTTTAAATATAACCTTAAACTTTAAGCAATAAATATGTATATATTTAAATAATTAGATTTAAAAACTCACGTTCAAAATATGGGCACAAAAATTAACAGGGAAAGGAACTTTTTTTTATTTTTATTTTAATCGTATACAATGTTTGGTACACGAAGTGGACGAGATAGAAAAAAAAGTTATATAAGTAAAAGATGGATTGAAGAAAGTCTGTTGGTATGGGTATTTTAAAGCAAAACCACAGTAGGCTATCTGCTGTGTCCACTACGAGGAATCAAACCCCGAATTTTAATCTTGTAACTTCCTTCTTCCACTGAGGGAATTAGAGAGAAGAAAAGGCAATAAAACATATATTCAGTTATTAAATATAGAAAAAACTTAAGCAACTCACAAATCATTACCAGGTATGAAAATGTAAATTAATAAATTATTATAGCATAAATTTGTTAGCAGCCAAAGAGAATACAGTTACAGTTTTCTTTGGTTGTTCAAACAGAGTAACCACCACATAATTAGTGATTTTTACCAAATGTCGTCTTTCTGTTGACAATTACGCCATTTTCAGGGCTGTTGTTACTTCGATTGATGTATTATTCATTTGTTGTTTTTACTTCGATTGATTGCTAATGAGACATAAGGTCTACAACATTTATAGATGTAATCTGTAAAGTTTCTGTGATAATATTATATTCTCTAATTTGAAAATTTATTTTTCCTATATGAATTTATATATATATGCGTTGTTTTCAAACGAAGGGAAAACAATATTTCTTTTTCTTTGAAATAAAATAAACTAGCCAAACCATAATAGGTCTTCTTCGACATTTTCCCTATTTAATGAAACTTTTGTTAATTATTCACTAACGTATGGGAAAAAAAATGTTATGAAGTTCTTAGATTTTGTTGTTGTTTTTTACCCTCTAATAGAGCTATAGATTTCGAAGTTGGCGACACTGGTTTGAATTTGTGCAATACCGCAAAATGTTCCCAATACTTTAAGCTAATGCTTCTCAACTGGCTGAATGGTTCACCCAGGGGTTAATGAGATCAGAATCAGGGTTAATGAGTATTATCAATTATACGACAAATGCAAGAGTGAAAAGTCATTAGTTATTACTATTCATTCTAATTGTAGTTTGATGTATATTTAAGTCACAATAAATAATTTTAGATTTTGATTTAGTAATTTTTTGCCCTTTTTATCGAACTGGGATGAGTGAGTTGTTGTGAAAAACTTATAGGTGTGAATGATATTGGAAAAGGGTTGAGAAGCACTGATATACGTTATGTGTTGTGGGCGTTATAGGAATTCATTTTATAGTGCTATATATCGCGACAAATGTTTTTATTTGTTATTACTTTTATACTTTTATACTTATTTTTGATGTTAAAATGACGTACTTGAAAAGAAAACAAAAGGTACATGATACATCTCGAAATCTCTACACGATAATCTCAAACACCAAAACATTTGAGACAAATATAACAGTGTCATTACTGTGACGGATTTATTATTATATATTTATTTTAATATCAACGTACGTTTAGGTTAAGTTAATATTTAGAAATATGCATTGCTTATAGTGTTAAATATGTATTGCGGAACACCCGCATATTCTCTAAAGTTGTAGAAGATTCTCGAGTGTAAGAATCAACAATATATGTACGTAAGTAAGCGCTTAATGTAGCTTTGTATTGTTACGTAATCTGAATTTGCTAAAAACTCTCCACACGCCTATAAATATAACCAACGCGACGCGCCAAACAAGAGTATCTATTATTAGTTTGCTATATTCAGTGTGCTATAAACTTCGGAAGCTATAACTGTGATTACTATAACGCTTATCAATCGGAAAACTTCAGATATTTGACCAGGAGCATTTACAAAGTTCGAACAATACAAATCATTTAACTTCAGTGGATTCGCAAATTAGCACTTTTATGAAAACATTATATAGCTTCATCGTGAAAATCTCGGCGTGCGTGGCTGGTGAGTAACTAAAGAAAAAGCTAGCTAGCTCCTTGTGAAGTGAATCATACCTACGTCAACTCGTAATTAACTCCCTCATCATGAACCCTCGATAAGATATCGAAGAAGTTACAGAGTAGAAAGAAGACTTTATATTGCTTGTAATTTTGTGAAATTTTTGTTTATAAGTCATTATTTGTGATAACTGTTATTATAAATTGTATTTTTGTGTGTATATTAAAATATATTTGTGTTAAAAAAAAACAAAAAATTGTGTGTATCAATCTTGTTGGCAAATATCATAAACTGACTGACTATATATCGGCTTTTACAATTTAACTACTAAATTTAAAGTATCATTTAACTCAATTTCAGACCTTTCGAAATTCTAATACGTAACATTACTAACTGTTTGTCGTTGTTTTTTTTCCTGTTTAGGTTTCAGTTTGGGCATCGGTCGGGCAGAATATTCGCCTTCCGGCCAGTGAAAGTGGGTTTTTATGGGGGCATTCCCGTTTTCCCCCTCATCAAACTTTTTGGCATCTTATCCATAAATCCCTGTTCTTAGTGTTGAATCTTTTGTTCACTTTTTCTTTCTCGCGGAGTGTTCTACGTATTCATTTCACACTACGAGCGAAGCACATCGGATGTATACCTACCACGCTGATGCTGATGATATATGACTCCTCCCAGGTATAAATGTCGGCAGTACGCTCGTAAATAACGTGCTTTACATCGTGATTTTCTTTGTATGTGATTTAAAGGCTCTCTTAGAAATGTTTCCAAAGTATGACAAATTATTATTTTAACTAAGTTAATTTATATTTAAGGCTTTGATATATTTTGATGATACTTATATTTCTTTAATATATATCATTATTGGAATGTTAATGTAAAGGTCATTTTGTATAATTAAATGAGACTGGTGATGGTCCAACTCATTTCAAAAGTATCGCTGAGATATTTTTTTTTTCAAAATTATTCTGGAATTTATGCGAGGTTTTAAAATAAATCACTGTATATTTTCTAAGGTAAGTAAAAAGCTATTGTCGAGACAGTTATGTGCAATAGAGTGGAAACATAACCTTTTATCATTAAGTACAAATAATTTTGAATAGGGTTATATATTTTCATGAAACCTAAGTTTTACATCATGATGAAACTTTTCTCGGGTAAGTTTTTGTGCTTTAAATTCTTTATTTACCTCTAAATATATTCAGTTGAGATAGATTTGTTTGTTGTTAAACACCAAGCTACACAATGGGCTATCTGTGCTGTGCCCAATCCGGCTTTTAGCGTTGTAAGTTCGCAGACATACCGCTGAACCACTGGGGGGGGGGGGACTCACGTGAGATAGAAAGGTAATTTAAAGTAGGCATTAGCATTTCTTTTCCTTCAAATCAAGTAATTATACAATTATAGAAGAAATTCGATTTGCAAAGTTTATTTTACGTTTTTCTCGTAAGTAATGGCCTAATATTGATGTTTAACAACTAGAATATTCACTATTCACTGTTTAAGAGTAAATTTGCTTTTAAACTCAACACAGTCTAGGACAAAACAAACTTTTATATGTATATATATATGTGTGTGTGTGTAAATATACACATTTCTGTAATGACAATTTTAAAACAAGGAAAACACTTGACAGTTTATTTTCACCGTAATTTTGCCATGAAGTAAAGACCTTGATTTCGAAGGTACTTTCTTTTTTCTTTGCTGAAATGTTTCGAATCACAACCGATAACTAAGCCTAATAAGGGTACGAAAAAAGAAAACTGTTCAATCTCAAGGCAATTGTCTTTAAACTTATGTATTTGTAGCCAATGAAATAAGGTGTACACGCTTAAAATTCCTTACTTATAGCTTCTAGGCGAAACTGTGTATTTGGCTTCTAATACACATTGATTCAGAAGAAATACAGTGAAATGAAATAATGTTTTGGGTGCTTTATACGATCTTGGTGATTTTTTAAAAAAACGAAATTTTCAAACTGATTCACCGTTCTGTTATTTGTGTTAATTATTTGATATCAAAGTATTAAAGACCGAAACGTTTCACAGCATTAGAGTACGCTTGGATGTGGTTAAAAAAGAAAAGAAAAATAAAGTATTAAAGACCGAAACGTTTCACAGCATTAGAGTAAGCTTGGATGTGGTAGAAAAAAAAGCACACGTACATTCAATCTTACAGGTACAATGGAACCCAAATAACGTATAAATGTATATCACAAGAGACTTCGGGAAAGTGCCCTTGTATTTTGTCTGTGTTTGCGCGCGAGACATTAATGTGATAAAACTTTTATATATTTTTTTAATAATGCCAGTAAATGCCGTTCTTCCTTTGCGTTGATTTCCGTGTGCTACTTTTTACTAAACATACCAGGAACTAGCCTTATATGGAGTTTATGAACATTTTAATTTTATTCTGGTTCCGAGTCTGTAAATAACTGTGTTATAAAAAGTGATTTCATTGTGATACTTTCTATTGAACATACCAGGAACTAAAATTTTTCAGTCGTAAACTTGATTCAAGATTAAAGAGAGAGAGAGAGCGAGAAAGAGCCAAGATATGCCAAATGGTAAAATAATAAAAATAAAATACTATTTTTCCTATTTACGACTCATGAATTATTAATACACACGACAAGACCCCTATATAGTATATATTACATTATTCCTTGCACGATGGAATGTGGTTGAGTATGCGAGTTGACATCTGAATTTCAAGTTCTTTTCGTAATATCCTTTGAATGTAGACTCAGAATTCTTGCCAAAGATAGCATCAGATATGAAGGTATGCATAGCAAAAGAGTCATGAAGAATTCCATTCATATAAGTAAATATTCGAATAGAAGTTTATAGCTCAGATGCTGAATAAATTACTTATATTCTTTAGAAGCAGATTTTAAGTACACATGCCAACGTCTTTGGGCCTTTGGAACATATGAAAGCAAAATGTAAGTAAAACTATTTGAATTCTAGAACTATTAATCCTGCTTCACTAGTCAGTAAAATTATGTCATTATTGAATAGCGGTACCTTGCACTGATTGGATGACAAAGAGATGACAGCTTGCTCTGATTGGTTGACAAAGAGATAACAGCTTGCACTGATTGATTGACAAAGAGATAAGAGCTTACATTGATTGGTTGACAAAGAGAAAACAGCTTGCATTGATTGGTTGATAAAGAGATAAGAGCTTACACTGATTGACTGACAAAGAGATAACAGCTTGCACTGATTGGTTGACAAAGAAATAACAGCTTGCACTGATTGGTTGAAAAAGAGATAAAAGCTTGTAAACAATATCCCTTGTTTAAAACATACGTTGGATTCAGTGTGAAGTATATTGTAATCACAGGTCGAGATTAAGAATAATCAAAGTTTTGAGGTAACGAATGAAGAGACTATTTAAAACACCAGTTGTGTACTCTGAGTCTTAAAGCAGTCCTTCACACAAAAGAATAATCTCAGATCCAATTAGAATAAACAGCAGAATTCAAACATAAAGGAGTCCATGCCTGTGTTTAGAACATGTTTTAAATTAGAACAAGTGGATTAGATAAGCTGGTATATTGAGTTTTAGAACACTCGTTATCACTTCCTACCAAGTGAAGAGAAGGCTTCACTTTTTGAATTAGAAAATAGTCCACTTATGATTCATTTGTATTTCTAGATTTGTTGTTGTTTTTCAAATTTAGCCGCTGTATCAATAATGACTTTATTTCGGTATGTTTTGTTACTGCTTTTTTTCTAACGCAAAGCTACACGCCGGATTTAGCGTTGTAATTTCATGAATTTACCGCCGAACCATCGGGCGGTAGTAAGGGTGTGATATCATACCACAATATCACCGATAATGATTAAATCATACCATCATTTTTAAAGACTTTGTATGTTGTAACCCAACTGATCTGTTGGGGTCAAATAGTAACCGAAAGAATATAGGAATTTCGGAATTTTAGTAGCTCCAATCCTGGGATCCTGGCCGGGATTCTAAATTTTTTCATATATTTACGGTCTACTCTGACTTCATCATAAGTAATTAAGTAATCTACGTTCCTTGTCTAACTTAAATGATTGGAAATAATAAGAAAACACGAATAACTTTGTTACTAACACGGTTATCTTACTTTATGAACGCTCGAATCAGATTCCTTTTCATGTGCGTCCAACTGTGACACCATTATCCAGGAAGAAAGGTCGTTCAGGATAAGCAATTAAGCTTTAGTACACAGCGTGGTCACAAGCAAATAGACACCACCTTTTCAGAAAAAATGACATTTTTCAGTCATATTCACATGAATTGATATATTTATAATTTAACTAATATCTAGTAGATCTTCCTTTCGCTTCGTGGAGTTCGTTGATCCTTTGGGGCATCGTGAAAATCATCTCGTCAATTTTAGATTGTGGGATTTTAGCCCACTCTTGCTTCAAAACTTGGAGTAGATCGCTCTTCGAAGTTGATTTTTTTGGTTGTTTCTTGACTTGCCGGTCAAGTATGGCCCAAAGGTTTTCGATGGGGTTCATGTCAGGAGATTGGCTTGGCCAGGGCAACTTCTGGGTGTTTCTAGCAGTGTGACACGGTGCTCCATCTTCCTGGAACAACGTTGTGTTCTTGTCCACGAAACCCGAGAAATAAAGTGGCAAGAGTCCCTCCTCCAATATTTCGACATATTTCGCAAAATTTATGTTGCCAACGCACTCCACTAAGCTCGATCTCCCACCAACCCAAACAGCTCCCCAAACTATCACGCTGAAACCACCATGCTTCACAGTTGGCTGTAATCTGTTGAGTCAAAACTCTTGGTGAGGCTCATTTAACTGATTTATGCTAACTAATTTGTGTTCACAGAGCACTATATAATTGAAAATGGTCCGCACACTAACTATCTTGTGCTACAACATGCCTAGAACTCAAGGTTCTCTCGAATTGTCAGATTTTGTTAGAGGAAGGATAGTCGGTCAAGCAGATGGTGGAATAAGTCAGCGGCAAATTTCACAGAATTTGGGAATCCCGCTTTCGACAGTCAACAGAATCATCGTGCAGTTCAGGAAACACGACATGGAAACAACTGAGCAGCGTCCGGGTTGTCCTGGTACATCGGAGAGGACAAAAAGGGCTGTCAAGAGGAGCATCGAAATGGATCCCAGATTAACAACTGCAGAAGTGGCCAAAGATGGTGGGATGAGCCCGAAATCTGTTCAATGGATTCTCCACAGATTGAGTTATCATTGCAGAGCAGCTAGATGGAAGCCCTTATTAAGACCTGCCAACATAGTCAGACGAAAAAAGTGGGCAAGTGATATGATGACCAAGCCTCTGGACTTTTGGAAGACCGTATTGTTCTCTAACGAATCAAGATTCCCTCAATTTTCGAACAGTGGAAGGATATGGGTCTGGAGAATACTGAGTGGTCACAAGTAAATAGACACCTAATTTTTCGAAAATATAATTGCATCATAATAATAATAATACTTTTTTTTTCTAAACCTCATAAAGTGATGAAAAATAATAAATTACAAGTTTTATACATTTTTTGTGGACTTTACACCCATAGAGAATACCTTTATCATGTATATTAAAATATACGAAAGTACTAGGTTCAGCAGACAGAGGAAACAAAGAACATTTGTACATGTTTCCAAGAGTGTCAGGTGTATCAAGAAGTTTCTGACCATTATTAAGCTTGCATTATTGCTTGTGACTAAAATTTGAACAATTCACTTATGATTATTAATACTCCTTATCTATCATACATTTTCTTTTGGGCTATCCTGTACATGTGTTTGTGTGCCTAAGGAAAGCTATGGCATTAACTCGAGGTTCCTTATAAAATATTTTTTTAATATTTTAAGCAAATGATAAAGTTCCATTAAAATATAAATTTTACAAAGTTCAATATTTTTAAAATTTTTGCATATTTGGAGTAACTTTTCTTCTACTGGAATTTTCACTTGAAGAAAAAAAAATATATATATATACCAAGAATATTTAAATTTGATTGTGTAATTTTGAATTAATTACCCATTTGATTAATCTGTTTCAAACATTTTTTCAAGATTCAAAAAGAGCCAAAGCCTACTTATTCAACAACAAATCCATAAAAGTTTATTATAAGCTAAGATATTCTATGATCTCTTACCTAAATAACTTTCAACACACAAAGCAGAAGATATAAAGGGTTTGCTCAGATCAAAGCATGGAGGCATGGGCACCACAACAAACTCCGAATCAGATTCAGAACTACTAAGACTCAAAATGCTAGATGAATTGTCTTCATCTATTGTGGAAGAAGAAGAAAGTCCATAATTTTTTCTTTTTTATATATACATATATATAGATTTAACAACATTAATCCATTTTCTGATTTGTGAAAGTTTTTTAAGATATAAATTTTATTTACAACAGACACTACTAATAAGTAAATGTACTTTACTATGATTACTTTGGCAAATAAGTTAAGTTTACCATTGAACCAACTTTTTATTTCATTAATAAACAATCACTATAGATACAAGATTAGCAGAATACTTCTTAAACATGTCAACAAAAGTTTACAAAATACCGCACGTTTTAAAATAAAATTGTTACAACATTTTCTTTTTGCCTGCAGCTTCTTCTAAATAGTTTTGTTTTTCAGCATTCTGACACAGAGCCAAATACGATTTAGCTTTTTTATTACCAGGACTACAATTTATTAATATAACATTCCATAAAGAAAAGTTAATGACAGAAATATTTCCTATTTAATTAACAGAGATTTTGGTGGTTTGGTACATAGAATACTTTATGTTCATCCTTCAGCTCCTTTAAAACTGTGATGAAGTTAAAATTCAGGCCTGTTCATCATACAAATGCTGCAAGAATTCAGCTAGCTATGACAGTTACATACTCCTATACATTATTTATGCTATTTTTGTAAGCTATATTTTCAAAGTTTTGATTTGTTTGTTTGCTATAGAGAGGCTGGTCATAATGATGATGACGTAATGATCAAAATGTCAAGAAATGAGAATACAGATATAACTACAAATACACAGTTTAGGAATGGTAAACAGTAAATAGTTATTCAGTATTCAGTGGCAGTTACCACAATATTCTGTTATTCACTGAAGCATTGAATCAGTTTTTTTAATTGGTAGGGTACTAGTCATTCAGTGAACTATTTGGATCAGTGTTAGTTATATAATCAACTACTTGCTCAATTAGCCATGAAATTGTACCAGTTAGCTTATCTGTATGTTAGTTGTTATACCATTAGCAAGGTATTTCTGTTGAAATGTTAGTTATAAACTAGGCCTACAATCTTCAACTGTGTACAACAAGCGCCAGTAGCTTGTAAGTTAAGGAAGAAATAAACTAATTTTGTTAAAGTTAAGTGGACTGGGCTTTGTATTATTTTCACCAAATGACGTAAGAGAACCTGCCCAATGAAAGAACAATGTTACAACACTACAAAGAAATAGCTAATTTCAGGGTTACTTCAATGATCAAGATTTCAATTTTATTCAGTCAAAGAATAAAAAAGTACCAAATTTTTTTTAGCTTTCTGCATGTATTATTCTTATTGGAATACAAATTGACCTACATATATACATATTGCTATCAACAAAGATTGGATCTTGTGAACAACAAAGATTGGCAAGACCAGTGGCCAAAATTAAATATCACAGGTAACATTAAATAGTATCTCATTTAAATGAGTACGGAAAAAAAATTAACATTTTGACACCAATTTCAAGTAAATGGGGTCAACAGAATCTAAAAAGCAGATTTAAACTCGTCTGTAGAGGGTGTTGCTGCATACAAAAAAGTTTTTTGCATGTGCAAGTAGGACGATTATAACCTGTCATTTAAGCATGTTTGACCATTATTTGTTGTCATTCAAAATGTGTAGTGCATACTAGAGGGATTTACACATTTTGATAAAAACTTTAGAAAAAATGACCGTTACACTCCAGATATATATATATATATATTTTTTTATTTAACCAACGTTTCACCTTTACAACTTCCTCAGGGTTAACATATATTAATGTATATTAACCCTGAGGAAGCTGCAAAGGTGAAATGTTGGTTATATAAAAAGATTTATATACATCTGGGGTGTAAAGGTAATTTTTTCTAAACTTTTTATCAAAACACATTTGACCATGCTAACTATAATAAAAGTTAATATAGAACATAATTTTTACAGTATGACATTTGAAAAAAAAATTATTAATGAAAAAGTAAAAAAGTAAAAAAAACATCTTACGTTATAACAACTATTTTCCAATTCTTTTTCATTTCATCAAAAGAAAATAAAACTATATTATAGAGTATTAAATACCCTAGTAGCAATGGATAAAAATCTGTTACCAAAACAAGCTTACTGATGAATTTACACAGCTCATTTATGAAGGTTTTAACAGTACTTACACAAAAACATTATTTAATATTATTAGAAATACTAAAATGGCTGAAAACATTTTAATTAATTTAAGTACAAATTGAACAGAGATGTTTTAACTGAAAGAAGCA
>NW_013666238.1:294270-297254 GCF_000517525.1 Limulus polyphemus
ATGACGAAAATTAGGTGTCTGTTTACTTGTGACCACTCAGTGTACAAACAGCTTTCTATTACTCTTTAAAGAAGTTTAACCAAAAACCAGATTGGTTAAAGGTCTTATACAGTTTGGTTAAGTTTCATCACAATCATGGGTTAGCATGTGGTTTCCCATCCACCAGCCCTGAAATGGTTTTAGTTGATACAGCAATGGGGACCAACAAAGAAGTTTCAGTTCAACTCGTATAGCATTTTCCTTACTGAAAACCCGTAATTAACCAGTAATAGATGATTTGGTTTATATTATTATCAATATTACTATGATGTAACGACTACTAAAATATTTTCGTTACCTTAATCACCAAACACTTCATTTGCTACATATACGCATACTTTCAATTATATTCAACGTCGATTAAAATAGATTATTAGAAAATAAAACAAAAATATAAAAATATTTTATATTTTCAATTTGAATGGTACCTTATGCAGAGTATTGTTTAGTTTGTTGTTTTAGAGCAAAACAACATTGGGCTATCTGATGTGCCCACTGCGGGGAATCGAACGCCAAATGTTAGCGTTGTAAGTCCGTAGACTTACCGCTGTCCCATCGGAGCACAAATATTCTCTAAAGAGGCAGGACAGAGGCCTCAAGGCTTAGGCCTAACCAACTCTAAATTAAAGCTGCTAACCAGAGAGAGTACAAACAATTGTTTTTAATAATTGATAAATAAGTTTACTGTATAAATATATTTATATTTTACTAAGTTATGTTGTGCGACCAACCAGTGGCTTATGACCAACAGTTTGGGGACCGGTCTTGTATTTACTTTATTTTATATATTGCGAATTTTAGTGCCTGTCCGAACGTTCGTCTGTCTCCCGTTTGAAAGCTGCGCACGCAGGCAAAGCTCAAAATTCACTTTTGAAATGACGGGAGAACAGGCATGAATAATATTGATGCCAGAAGTTTTTTCACAAGCAGGATATTCTACACTGAACTGTTAGGAATTAATAACACTATCATTCGCATTTCAGAATGTGACGTAACTTAAAGAATAAAAATGTAGATTTTCCGTATGTTGTTACTGAGCGGCCCTTAGCATGACTGAAATGCTCAACAATTACTTTTTGCTGTGGGCGGTAAAAGTAGCTTAGAGCTTTGTCTCTAAGTGAAACCAAGAGTGCAACACAATTAAACTGTTTAAAGTCCGTGAAATAATTTAAATTGATAAATTAACTTAAACTTTTCCCGTCACTGGGGACGGGTACTTTTGCTTGTTATTTAATAATACCTGGATTAGGTTTCTGAACTTTATGTATAGGTATAAAAAAACAAAAACATATTTTTTCATCCTTTTCTCACTGAGCAGTTTTATGTGATATTTGCTGGAATAAATTAATTTCATTATTTTTTTATTTCTTCTCTTTACAGATGCCCCCCAATGGCACAACGGTATGTTTGCGGACTTACAACGTTAGATACCGGGTTGCGATACCCGTGGTGGGCAGAGCACAAATAGCTCTTTGAGCAGTTTTGTGCGTAACTGCAAACGAACAAACAACTCTTTACAGATAACTTATACTGAGATTTCTTAGCCCATAGACAATTATACGTTCATTATTTTGTTTGATCAATCTGTTGGTTTAAACGTTCACAAAACACCAAATCATTAAGACTAAATATTTTAGGAATTTTTATCATACTGAATGATGAAACAAACTTGAAGAGAGAATGAGGCGTACGTGTACAGCTAATGGTGTCTTAGACTTCTTTGTAGGAATTTAAAAAGTGAAACGAATCTCCCTATAGATCAGTCCAGAGCTGTAAACCTTCCCAGAGGAATAAGTAAGCGAATACTTCTCCACTGCCATCAAAGGACTTTATTCTTTAGCAGTATGCTTTTCTCTTAAAAAAAATAGAAATCGAGTTAACTGAGTATTTCTCTATAAGACAGAAGATTAATGGTAAGTATAATCCTCACGAAACGATATTATCTTGATCTATACATTTAGGTGAACAGAACACGTCGAGGGATGCTCGCTGATGAGTTTTTAGTCGTCTTGAAATTGTTGTAAAGAAACTGGTTTCGCAGTCGAAGAGCTACCTTTAATGTGTATGCGCTAAAAGCACGAAATCCCAGGATTATGGTTTCGCATTTACGTGTTTTCCAAACACATGTATAGAATTTATTCTGACCAACTCCTTGAAAGCATTTAAATATTCACTTCGTCTGTGTTTCTGCCAAGCAAAGTTTTGTGATGATAAAGTAATAACAGTATGAATGGATATTCTGATAATCAGCTTTAAGAAGAAGAAATCTTTCGAAATCCAGCTGTCCTTAGTATTGACTAAAGCCTCATACCAGAGACAAAAAATTGCTAACAAAGGCCAGACATCAGTTAATAGTCACAAGGACCATGTTTTATGTTAATAATGTCACAAGAACCTGTTCCAAGGACTAAGTTCCATGTTAGTAATTTCGCTAACCACTAAGCCACGCCTTATCCAACCCGACCACAAAGAGGACTTTTGAATGATTTATTATGATTATGATTTTTACTAGTTACATTAAAAGATAACTTTGTATGTAAGGTTAGTGGTACAAAGATATATATATATATATATATATATATTTAAAGTTAACGTAGTAGACCTTTAAATTTTGGTAAGGTAATTAAGATCAAAGCTGGTTTCTGTGGTAATTTCAATTTGAGTGTTAGAGTTACTCAGAGTGATTTTTGTCACTTGCATTCTTTATTGTATTCCTCAGTACATCTTCTTGATTTTTCACAATGTAAGCATATTATTTTTAAATATTTCTATTATTTTCTTGCATCAAACAATTAATATTTACGTTCGTTGCTAAGAAATTTGATATGTTTTTTTTTAATTTGGCTTTAGAATGTTGGATTTTTTTCTGGTTTGAAGATGTGATGATTGATTGTTTGTTTGTTTCTAATTAAGCACAAAGCTACACAATGGGCTATCTGTGCTCT
>NW_013666238.1:297474-303039 GCF_000517525.1 Limulus polyphemus
GGTATCGAAACCCGGATTCTAGCGTTGTAAGTCCGCAGACATACCGCTGTGCCACTGGGGGCGGGGGCGATGTGATGATTAAAAATACACCCAAAGGCTCACACACTGAATTTATAACATAATGTTGACTACCGAAAATAGTGTCTGAAATAATATTGCTAAAAAAAGTTGTAAAATGTACTGAGTTGTTTAGCATTATCTATAAGCTTTTTTCTCCACTTCTCTACACCTTTCCTGGTTTCTGTGTTAAGTTCAAATTTCAGTACCCCCTTTCTCAACTTTCTATACCTTTCTTGGTTTCTGTGTTAAATCAAATTCCAGTCCCCCCCTTTCTCCACTTCTCTACACCTTTCTTGGTTTCTGTGTTAAGCCCCAATTCAGTCACCCCTTTGTCCACTTCTCTATACCTTTCCTGGTTTCTGTGTTAAGCCCCAATTCAGTCACCCCTTTCTCCACTTCTCTATACCTTTCCTGGTTTCTGTGTTAAGCTCAAATGCCCGACCTCTTTCATTCATGGCTTTTCTAAAAACTTCGCCACGCTGAGCGGTAGGAGATTAAAAATTCGTAACTTAATAGACGTTTTGATGACAGCTTGATTGAGACCTGTACTCGGTCACTGATGCCCGTTTTTAACACATAAACGATTTTTTAGTGTGTCAGTCCAGTCAACTTCCGGTCGGGCGTCCAGTTTTTCGTATATCCTAGCTGAAAATCTGTTATAAGGAAGTTTGTTCTTGAACTTTAGGGGTTTCTGATTTGGCTATATCTCTGATCCCGTGTCGTTCAGGTTGAAACTTTCGACTGTTACTATTCAAAATTTAGTCCCCCAGTGACACAGGTGCATGTCTCCGGACTTACAACGCTAGAAACCAGGTTTCGATACCCGTAATGGGCATAGCACAGATAGCCCATTGTGTAGCTTTGTGCTTAACTTTTAAACAAAGAACAAAACTTAAAATGTGTTTTTCATAATATCGTAATATCGATCTTTTTTTGTTCAAACCTTGGGAGGGGTATGGGTCGAGATTCAAGCAAGGTGTGAGTAATTATTACAGTAAATAACTTTTTCACAAAGGGAATGCGTTACGCGGCGTAGTTTATATTCTATTCTTTGAACTTTTTGTGTTTCAACGCTTGCATTGTGGCCCAAGCCTATGTCAGAATATATTTAAGTTGCAACGTGAGCTTAATATGTTACAAACTGTTGTGTCTAAATGCTGTATTGCTGGTATATTAGCTGTGAGCCAAAAAAAGTTTTATTCCCGAAATTTCGATAAAGAAACCATAAAATACAAAGAGGGGAAAAGAGGGTGGAATATAGAATAGTCTAGTCCAATTACCAGGCTTAATAATGCATTTTTTGAGTAGATTATGCTACACAATATTTTTTAATACAACTTGGACCTGATGACTCTAAAAATGCTGTTTACAAAGCCCAATTTTGCATTTATGACTAACAAGTTGACAAACAGCAAGATGGCCGCCAAACATAACACAAATATTTCTTAAGACCTACGACTTCTTTATGAAACTTTAGACATGGATAACGTCAATGAAACAAAAATGAAACTTTTGCATTCTAAATCATCTGTGAAAAGTAAAATTAATTTTTACAAAATGGCTGCCTATTAGAATTAAAGATACTATAACCTCTACTTCAGTTAAGACAGGCTTGAGATTTAAAGCACTAGTCAAATGCGGTAGGCATCCGGAAATCTATCAAACGAAACTAGAAATATCCAGGAATAAGAATTTAGGGTAATCTTAGAAGGATCAAGATTACTTTACATCATATATACATTCTACACATTTTTCTATGATTGTTAATTTTATGTTGCATGTAGTATACCTGAGTAGAGCAGTAAAGTAGTTGAATTAAGACCCAAACAGAGTACTCAGACTAATTTAATCATAGTCAAGAGTATTTGAATTAAGATCCAAGGAACTCTAAAACCTTAGTAACCATCTAGTAACACCATCCGCCTTTGTAAAGCACATATAATACAGTTAAATATATAAATGAAAACTATAAACACGAGTTGAGACGAGTTGAAATCTGTACGTAGTTCTATGGAAGTATAATAACACTGTCCGCCTATAAAATCCTAGTAAGATCTTGTAATAATAACACCATCCGCCAATAGAAGCATTGTCAGCTCTTGTAAAACACATGTAATGTGTAAATGAAAACTATAAAGTAACTGTCAATATTTTGTCAAGAATTCATTTACCCATAGTTATATGGGTAGAGGAATAGAATAAGAATATATTTATTTTAGCGAAACCAGTGAAACAGTAAAATTGTATGTTCAATTATTGCATGACATTTGAAAATGTTATCATGAAAAATCCGTTCTTTTCAGGACAGATATTTGTAAAAAGTATGCTATCTAAATAAAGTAAAATATCATTGATTAATCAATTATTCTATGAAACACTGTCCTATGGTAGCATTGTCTTTAGTAGCATCATCTGCCTATAGTAACGCTAACCTTAGAAGCACAACTCACCTATAGAAACACCGTCCGCCTTTCTAAGACTTATGTAATTAAATGTATAAGCGAAAACTATAAATTTGATAAATTGAAAGTGCAGATTTAATGTTTTACTTATAAAACGAAACTGTAATTGTGATAATTATAAAAATATACCAAGTAAATTAGATAAAATATTAATTTTAAGGTTGATTGTTACTATAAAGTTTATGTATATCACCCTCTGGTGGATCGCTCGCGAAATATCTGCACGCCCATGATACCAACGCGCCCTGTAGTTCTATTTTGTGAAACTATACTTCCTTGCAACGTGCCCCTAGCAACACGACCTCTGGCGGTAAGACAACTTCTGCCGTTCGAGTATCATAGCGGCATTACAGTTCGGCCTGTGAAGTGTCATGGCGGCAGATAACTTCTGTCTGTCAATTGCCCCGATAACTCCTACCATCACATTCACAACCACATCTATAACATTTCAAGCATGTTTCATTGTTACATCGTTTTATTTACATTTACAACGTAAATTCTCGATGTTGACTCTCATGGTCTTGGGTGAGGTCAAGGGTTTGGTCCAGCGACCTAGACTTTGAAAATAGGGCCAAACATCTTCTTTATGTATAATCAGAACAACCCAAACCATTCGGGAATGACTTTTTTTTTCATGCACATCAAGATGCCGGGCTGGCTCGTGTGGCACGTGTTAAGCTTACATAAAGCATCACATCCATCTCTTTTAGTTGATAATGTAGCATTTCGTAAATCCCTTAAACTAGGTTTTCCTAACCATGTACCAATACGTATGCAGAGAGGGTTGAGCAGTTAGTTGCCTATAGTCGTGGAGAGTTTGCTGAAAATATTTTAACCACTCTGCTTTGCAGAGATAATAAAATCTCCAAAGCTAACCCTTCAGGTAAATTGTACATTAAATAACGTTATATATATATATATATATATATATATCATATGATAAAGTCAATCTATTCATATTTCATACTCTAATCATAATAATAAACATAAATTTTATGGAATTCTTACCCAAAACTGCCAAATCTCTGTGAATTCTTTCATCGGATTATGCATAATATTCGCCGTTATAAAGGAATTAAGCATTTTTATGATCAGTACAACAGCCTCAGTCAATCAGTCACATTGGTGTGAAATGATCGTTGATGTGTTCATGCTCCTTTGTAGTGTTCGTTATGTTTTAAAGTAAAAACAGATATTAGTATCTGGTTGTTTTCCTCCAATAAAGTTTTTCATATCTTGATAAAATTAGTAATATTTCATTAATCTTAAATATTATAAATATTATGTGATTTAACTGTATCTGGCCTCGTAATAGGTTACATTGTATTGGACTCTTGGTTCTCAAGCACAAATAAAAGGAATTATTTCAAAGTATTTAAAACACACATTAATCCACGCATTAATCTTCTGCTTGCTAGATAAAAAGTGGCGCCGTAATGTCTTTTTCCTTTAGGCAACAACCGACCACGTGACTTATGTTCCTTAGCTGCTGGTGCAGTCCAAACAATACAACAAAGTTTAAATTAGATGGTTTTAAAATCATGTCACCAATGACCTTACGATTCCATGCTTTAGAAGCTACATACAACAAAAATTATATCAAAATAAATTTATCAAGTTAGACGTAGCAGGATAATAAGTAGTGTATTGAACTTCACTTCATTAGAGAACCTTGTCAGTTCAAAACGTTAAGTTGCTTGGCTCTTCTTTATACTTACACGCAGATTATTTACTTAATATCGTTAGTTTTAATCTTTGAAAATATCAAAGAACAACACACTAGATGAAAGATGATGGCTGTTAATGGAGAATATTTGAGCTACGATACATTTTAACTCTTACTGATATCACTACAATGTTTCTTTTTCTCTTGCTCTTACCTCTGAAACAAAAACCCAACAAAAAGGGACATTCAACTGAAATATCAAGCCAATTACTTCTGCAAATGTCAAAAAATGTAGCTGTCTTATGTCCATTCAATGGTCTATAAAAAAACTGTCGCCTTCCAAAATTTATCTTTCTTCCAAGAAACCATCAAAAAGAGTGATAAAACAAAGCGTGCAAATATAAAGGAATTATTTTTGTTTTTAGACCCTTCGACGTGAGAGAAATTGTAATATATAAACCACTACGTGATGATCATACCATCCTTAGATGCAAAGGAACTTTGTCATCTGAATAACAAATTAGTGAATAATTCCTATATTGTATATCGCGGTTGGCTTTCTTCAACGGTAAATAATGTAAGCCCCAAGGGCAATTAATATTAAAACACCTTAAAAACATGTTAGAACCTCAACTTACGGATGTTGAAGTAATTTGTTTTTATCAGCTCTGAAAATAACAAATATGTTTCGACAGAATTAATTTTGTTTTGTATTGTAACAGTTTAGGTTGATTGACGGTTATGAACATAAAAAACGACAAAGTTTGATCGTTCTATAAAAATATTGTCTAGCTTGTTCGATGCTTAGGCTTTATGAAAATCGTTAGTATTATTTACTATCATAAAGCTTAGTTTTATTATGTCACATATAGTCTCAGTGTTATATTATGTATATTTTAGTATATAAATGCTGTTTAGGTATGTGACTATTTTTTACAGTTTCTCCCGACAGCGAGTTTTAGTAATTTATTTGTAGTTTCAGATATTATCACGCTATAGCTGGATTAATTCATTTTACTTTATTATGGTAAAATAGTTTTGTTTCTTGGTTGAACGTCAAGAAAAGTATTTCGATACAGAATATTGTTGTCGCACGAGCTAAACATTGAATAGAATATAGAAGCTAAATAATTCAGAAAATAAGAAATAAACATCAGTATTTCTTAATGCTTAGCGACGCCACCTACCAAGGAAATTTGAAGAATATATTTTGAAATGATAATTTCATAATTTTGTTTAAAAAAAGAAGAAGAAGAAAAAATAGCTAATATGAAAACTGCCTGTCAGCTTGATGACTACGTGTGGACTATATATATATATATATATCATTTAAAGCTTAATCGCTTTAAATAAATAAACATATATATATATGGCAGA
>NW_013666238.1:303069-310773 GCF_000517525.1 Limulus polyphemus
GACGTGTGAGTTTTTGGTTATGGATGCGGGCACAAGGTTCTTTGATGGCTCCATTTTGTAGGTGCATTGTTAGGAGTTAGACCCAGAAACGTGAATCAAGTTAGTCAATAGACTGTTTCCTACTAGTTTAGAGGTGTCAAACAGGATAGCTGCAACATTGAGTACTGTAGAGGAAAAAAAAGTATATCAGAAAAAGTTAAACTGAAGGTATCGAATAAGGAATTATTAGTTCTGGATATTTTTAGATAGAAAGCACACATGCAAAATGGTAATCTATCTACACATCTCCAAGGGAGTTAATATTCTACTAAAGCAAATACATACATATTGTTGCCTATTCCATGTGGATTGTGGTAAAAACATCAACTCTAGATCAGAAGATACTGTGCTAACATTTCTACACCCAAACTACTACCACATTTCTTTCAGATGTGTCAGGGCATTTAAAGATTTAGTTGGAGCAATGCTCTCATCATAGTTGGATCATTGTAGATCTGACAATTCTTAGTATATTCGTGGAAAGATAATTCATTATTTATAAGGTTTCTTGGCAGATTTATTGTATCACGTAATAATAGGGCCAGTGAATGATAATGCTGGGCTGGATTATACACGGGGTGTCCGTAAAGGTCTGCAAACCTAGGTTATTTGCAGCTTTTCTTAATTTCAGATACGCGACTGATTATGACGCTGTCAAATCATGAGAAGATCGAGTTAATCCTGCTGTTAATCCAAACTTGTTTGGAATTACGAGGACAGTTGACGTTACTGTTGTTCTGTGAGCAGTTGTGGCTTTAGTTTGGAAACCTATGATTTGCTGCTTAATTTATAGTCTTGCGCTACGTTATAATGACACAGGAGATGATTGGCTCATGTTTTGTCAGTGTCTCCATGGCAGCAGTGTTCCTCCATCTATTAAGATGTTTCTCAAAGTGTGGCTTGATTCCACTGGAAGTTAGTTTCCTGGTAGGTATTGCTGTAAATGATGGCTTTGTTTGTGGCATCTCGTGCAAAAGCTACTCGAGAGCTATATACGCTAGCCGTCACTAATTTAGAAATAACAGACTAGTCAACACCAACCACCGCCAACAGAGAGAAGTAGTATACGGGTACATCTACCTAAGTAGTGGGATTGGCTGTCACTTTTATAACACGCTGATAGATGTTTAGTGCCTTTAGATATTTTCCTACAAATAATTGCTCTCTTGCTGAATAAAGTAGTTTTACTTTTGTTTGTTTGTTATTAAGCACAAAGCTACACAATGGGCTATGTGTGCTGTGTCTGCCACAGGTATCCAAACCCTGTTTTTAACGTTATTAGTCGTCAGATTTATATCTCTGAGCCACTGGAGGAATAAGTAGTTTTACGAATATCACTAACAGAACGCGAACAGTTGATTCAGAATCTTAATGAGAAATAAGTAAATAAATATGAAAGGTTATTTTCAGATTATTGTAGCGCATGTAAGTTAGCTATTATTTCTCAGTAAACGTCAGGATAGTTCTAAAAGTATGGCCACATGATAGGTATACACCCTACATATAAAAAGCAAACCGTGTTGAACTGGCTTGTAAGATGTCGTCAGAATGTGATTAGCTTCTAGAGTGGTATGTGATGGCATCTTCAGATATTGTTAATTAATGTATAGCCAAAGGACAGCACATTTCTAAGAAGGGAGTCTTCAGTGTTCTTTGTGAAAGCGATAAAACTCGCACAGCAGAGTCTTTAGGACAATAATGGGCTCTGAAACTTCACCCCACGTTAACTTAACTTAACAGACCTTAACATTTTATATATGCTCATAATCCCTGCAGACTGGATACTTAATCTTTTATACATACTCATGGTCTTAACGACTATGAGACACTTAACATTTTATACATACTGTGCTCTATAATACTTTACATTAGATAAGAAAGTCGATAATAAGTTCCCGAAATGCTTGCTATAGATAATCAGTTCTTTAGTTCATTCCTTGCGTTAAGTAAGTGGTATAGGTTATAAAACTCATGACGTGGGTATGTAAATGTTACTAAGACCGAAAACTGGATATTTACACGTACAACTATGTTTATTAAAACCAGCTATCGAGACTAATACTTGAACTCGCAGGAGATTCCTAAACACAGAGTTTAAATGCTGACAACAACAATAATATCAAGCCAGAGCAAGTACAACAATACAATAATTTCAACAAACACGTGTGGTTTTGAGAACTGAAATAGTGTGTTTGATTAGGTCGGTACTTACAGTAAGCATTTAATCAGTTTAAGCTTCAGACTTATACCAAAGCCTAATAAGACAATTTTAAAATAAAGATAAATCCAGCTGGCCGAAATTCGTCAATTCACTGACGTTTTCTTGTACAAACATTCCTCATATCTTGTTCTGAGGACACGCCTGTTGTAACCTGAATACAGTTCCGGAACTGAATCCGAAACCTTGTTTTAGTACACATATAATATGGCTGAACACGTGGATAACCCATTTATTGGCTCATTTATTTTTAACTACTGTTACTTGTCTCAAATAATTTAGATGATTGTCATAGCTTTCTCACATCTCGTAACTGGAGAATTTGACTCTATACAGTGGAACTGGTTTCATTTTACCTTCAATAAAATGATAATTCAGTTAGTTTACTCTCTGGCACATTACCAAGGTGAAAGGCTACCATAGAATGAAACATGTTATCACACACTAACATATATGCCTATATAAAATTAATTACACATGTGAAAATGTTTCTAGGATTTAAATAATATTTAGGTTGTATGTTACATGCATCACTTTCTATCCACTCTTTTATATCACACCATTTCTAAGTTCTAGTTGTGTATATTAAGTTAACTGTGATATCACACCATTCTCGAGCTCCAGTTGTGTATACTGAGTAATTGTGATATCACACTATTCTCGAGATCTAGTTGTGTATACTGAGTAATTGTGATATCAAACCATTCTCGAGATCTAGTTGTGTATACTGAGTAATTGTGATATCACACCATTCTTGAGCTTTAGTTGTGTATACTGAGTAACTGTGATATCACACCACTCTTGAGCTCTTGTTGTAAATATTAAGGTAACTGTGATATCACGCCATGATGATGACTAGCTGCCTTCTCTGTACTCTTACACTGCTAAATTAGGGACAGCTAGCGTAGATAGCCCTCGTGTAGCTTTGCGCGAAATTCAAACAATACAAACCACACTATGTTGCAATAACTTAGCAAATTAAAAGGATTTATTGAAATCGCTTCTATCTAAATAGTATTGAATTGAATAATGATCAGTCGTTAACATTTGACGTAGTAACTTATGGACTGGCCTCTTTTGGAATTATCTGGGTCAGGTGTGGCCTAGTGGGTAGTGTACTGGGCTGCGGATCTGAAGGTCCAAAGTACGCTACTAAACTCACTCTACATTTTCAGCTGTGGGGTGCTGTGACAGTCAATCCTACTATTTAAGCGGTGGGTCCTCTTCGCTAATTGCCTTCCCTCTGATGAGTAATTATAGTTGTCAATAACTTTTTATTTTATTAGATTTAGGATGTCTATGCTCCACTCTTGAGGGCTCTAACCTGGTATTGTAGCTTGTTTGTTCCATCAGATGGTTGCAAATATCGAATATAGATTATTTAGATACCAGATAATAGTCAGCCATTAACCAATACTTTCCATGAAGAAAAACACAGATAATTCACGTGGCATTATAAACTTTTTTCACCATTTTGACATTGCGAATCATATGGTCCCCCCTTTGTGGCCGCAGTAAGATTAAGGACTTACAGCACTAAAATTCAGGGTTCGATTCCCTGCGATGGACGATGCAGCTAGCCCAATGTGGCTTTACTCTCTAAACAACAAACACAGCGAATCATATGATCTGTTTCGTTTGGTAAGAAATATAACAATAAGAAATATTCAGTTGTATTACGATCAAATATTTAATGTAAACGCCTGATGTCTTTATCAAGTAAACTGAAACATTCAAATTCTAAATATTTATCCTATGCATCATGTTCATATTCTTGCACTGCTTTAACGTATAGTTATTAAACTCTAAAGAAAAATGTTTTAATCCAACTAGATATAGTAGCACTGATCTCATGGTTTGTAAAGTGGTTTTTCCAAGGGTCTATCGAGCGTCGTTTTGTGCGATATGACACAGTCGTCTTGAAAGGTATGACACACAGTTGATTCATGAATTAAATAAAAGTCCAGAGACACAGCTTTTTGAGTGGATTATTTTATCTTTTATATTTTATAACAACGTTTTGAGCACTAGTGTGGTCATGGTCATGTAAACTGACGTCCATACTATAAAATATTAAAAAGTTGCTTGCGCGAGCATTTTATTCCTGCTGCTAATATTGATTGGATGTTGATTCGTTGTGATATGTTCGTAAATGTGTGATGGAGGATTGTTATGTTCTTTGATCCTAATACTAATAATGTTTATGTTATAGTACGTATAGCGTACTTCAATACGTATATTATTGTTAACTTTTAAGGTTTATACAGATATATCATTGTTAGCCTTCAAGGTTTACTCACGTATATTATTGTTAACCTTCAAGGTTTACAAATGTATATTATTGTTAGCCCTCAAGGTTTACACACGTATATTATTGATAGCCTTCAAGGTTTACACACGTATTATTGTTAACCTTCAAGGTTTACAAATGTATATTATTGTTAGCCCTCAAGGTTTAAACACGTATATTATTGCTAGCCTTCAAGGTTTACACACACATATTATTGTTAAACTTCCAGGTTTATACACGTATATTATCGTTAACCTTCAAGGTTTACACATGCATATTATTGTCAACCTTCAAGGTTTACACACGTATATTATTGTTAACCTTCAAGGTTTACACACACATATTATTGTTAAACTTCCAGGTTTACACACATATATTATTGTTAACCTCCAAGGTTTACACACGCATATTATTGTCAACCTTCAAGGTTTGCACATATATATTATTGTTAACCTTCAAGGTATACGCACATATATTATTGTTAATCTTCTAGGTTTACACACATATTATTGTTAACCTTCACACAAAATTATTAATTTAATTACACATTTCGTTTCTAAATCTTGGAGAGAAAAATGCGTTCTCCACAGAATCATGAATGTGGAGAAACTAAGTGTGCAGCCTGTAAAACTTATGTTTAAAGAAACAAACAACACCTTTATGTTTTATTCAGTTTAGAGAAGTTAAAGGTGCTTCGCAGGAATGTTTTTTTTTAGACGGATCGGGAGGCAGGAACACTTAAACACTTTGACGGTAATAAAATATTTTTTAAAGGGTGATAAACATGTGATGAAACTTGTAAATTTATTTTTTCTAAGGTATACAGCGATCGCCTATCTGATGGACACATTATTTTCTCAAGGTACTAAGTCAGATATCTTCGTCAATGGAGGTAAACTTTTACTTGCCATAAGATAACAGTATTAGGCCTATCACATTTCTAAACACTCCATTCTTAATATTGTCCGTTATGGATTTTCAAGAATTAGAAGAGTATAATAACAGTATTCCAACTATGCTCTACATTTGTTATATCAATTACAACCATTCTTCGCTGGTTTGTAAAAGGCGGAAACACAACAACAATTGAGGTAAAATGTCTCTAGTTAAAGATTATTTCATTTATATGGCTTTGGTCATGTTTCAAAGTCTTTCACTGGAAAAATTACAGAAGGGCAATTTTCATCATCTTTTCATTACTAGAATCAATGGGAAATAAAAGAGACTTATATCAGACACAAAATTAAAATTAGTTACATCTTTGACTTCCAGGAGAGGTGTACAGGTAAGATTAGTTACACCTTTAACTTCCAGGAAGAGGTGAACAGGTAAGATTAGTTACATATTTGACTTCCAGGAAGAGGTGAACAGGTAAGATTAGTTACATATTTAACTTCCAGGAAGAGGTGTACAGGTAAGATTAGTTACACCTTTAACTTCCAGGAAGAGGTGTACAGGTAAGATTAGTTACACCTTTAACTTCCAGGAAGAGGTGTACAGGTAAGATTAGTTACACCTTTAACTTCCAGGAAGAGGTGAACAGGTAAGATTAGTTTAGTTACATATTTAACTTCCAGGAAGAGGTGTACAGATAAGATTAGTTACATATTTAACTTCCAGGAAGAGGTGTACAGGTAAGATTAGTTACATATTTAACTCCCAGGAAGAGGTGTACAAGTAAGATTAGTTACATATTTAATTTCCAGGAAGAGGTGTACACGTAAGGCTGTTTATACTGATAAGTTACGTTGAAAGTTAATAAAATTGTCCTTTGCTTTCATTTGATTGTTATACATGTGTAAAAGATATCTATTTCCCAAGTTGATATATAATTTGTGTTTCCTGTTCATATTTTCTGATACTTTCTTTCTGACTTCGATATACTCTGACGATCCCCTCGCCCCAGTGGCACAGCGGTATGTCTGCGGACTTACAACGCTAGAAATCGGTTTTCGATACCCGTGGTGGGCAGATCACAGATAGCCCATTGCGTAGCTTTGCGCTAACATTAAACAAACGAACAAACTAATAGTCCAGGGACGAGTTTTTTCGACGTGTGATATTGGTTCTTTTAGTTACACTGTCATTGTTTCAGTGCATATGTTTATCCCTCTGCTATCCATCGCTCTCATCCCCAACCATGACTATAGTACATCCAACAATTCTAGCCAGGCCAGTATTTAGTGACTAAATTAGCAGGTTTATCCTCCCCTCTCTCCCACGGTCCATCGCTTTCATCCCCAACCATGGCTATAGTACATCCAACAATTATAGCCAGGCCAGTATTTAGTGGGTAGATTAGCAGGTTTATCCCCCCTCTCTCCCACTGTCCATCGCTTTCATCCCGAACTATGGCTATAGTACATTCAACAGTTATAGCCGGGCCAGAGTTCAGTGGTTAGATTAGTAAGTTTATCCCTCCACAATTCATCGTTCTGATCCCCAACTATTGTTATAATACATTCAACAGCTATAACAAGACTAGTATACACATGTTACCCTTATCAACAACTAAGCCATTGCTCTCCATTGGAAGCACAAACTTCAATGTCTTCTCCAGCGAGACCAAACCAACATCTTTATGACTAGCCTTTGACCAAATAAATATCTTTATGATTGGCCTTTGACCAAACCAACATCTTTATGACTGGCCTTTGACCAAACCTACATCTGCATAGGATCTATATAAAAAGAGGTCTGTTTCAATCAATTTTCATCTCTGAAGATAATGATTTTGCCTAATTATTAAATCTTGAGAAAGAAAATGGCGCGTATGCACATTTTACGTTTTGTAACATTGTAGAAAATAATAGGTTCAATAACACATTTTCTGAGCGTTAAAGTTCAGTGACAAAGAAAATAATTTCGTCATCTATTTAGGCTAAACTTAGTTTTTAAAGCCTATTGAATACAAACTCTTTTTGTTGTAAAGCATATGGTTAATAATGAACACCGTACATTAAGCGTGATATAGAAACATATAAACCTGTTTTTTGCCGCCAAAACGAATTCCTATACAATCTACACATCCTTCAGTAGGTCTGTGACATTTGCTGATTGGCTTAAGGACATGTCAATCAATGATTGCCTTACTGGCCTACGTGGATCTGACTTATTTTATAAGCTGTACTATTTCCTATAGATCATTTTCCAGACG
>NW_013666238.1:310897-314111 GCF_000517525.1 Limulus polyphemus
CTACATGTGCCGATGTTTCTGTTTATCAACGTTATATTTTAAGATCTGTGCAAGAACTCAGCTAACAGATGTTTCCGCAAATAAAAGCTCTCTTCTAATTCTTGAACTTCCCTAAGGGACTAGATAAAAAATGTACTGTTAATAATGTCATATGACATGTATAATTAATTACTAGGGGTAAACTCGTGATTCGCGTACGAAACATTTTTCTCATTGTGGTATTTTGTATTTAAATGTACAAAGTTTATAAAATGTAAAGGCAATGTTATGTATTTAAAGTAATTAAAACAGTTAAGTTGCCTGTCTAGATTACTCAAGTATGAGGTCAGGTACGAAACCGGTAGCCGTGCGGGACGTCTCAATCAGGGTTAAATCTGTTTCACAACGCGTGATATCCACTAAACACCTTTGATACAAAAAACACGTTTAGCCGAATGTTGTGAACAAAAACTGATTGATTTAATTAGAGTGAGACACCAGATCGAGCGTTTTTTTTTAAACCTGGGTATTGGGACAAGTATTAAACCTTAAGATGGTGACGGTACCAGTACTCAATGTTTCGTTAAACAAATGAAAAAATTCACACATAAAACCTTAACACATAAACACTGCTGTCTAGGAAGGGACTCTGAGGGATGACAAATACATTCCCCAAATACTTTTCCCTTTGCAATACATAGTATTATCTACACCCACCCTTCCCTTATGCTTATGGTGACGTCATTCGTACTTCCCTACTCTTGATTTCATTTTTGCATAGACTAATGAAGTCTAAAAGCTTCCCACACACGCACATACGTTAATCTCTTAATATACAGGTAATCATGCTTCGCTAGCTAAGAAAAGGCTCTAATAAGATAGTAAAATTGACCGTCACATTATAACCTCCTTCCACGGCTGATTGGATTCTAACTCGCAGCCGACAGATGGCAAACCGGATGCCCTAACCACCAGGCCAAGCAAGGCCCCCCTAAAGATATTGTTAACCATTCAGTTTATTTTATATAGCTCGGAAATACATTGTGTTTAATTTATTTATATCTGCAAACTGTATTAAAAGGCAATGAGAGATATGAGAATAGCTGTATACAAATAGTCTCTCCCTAAGCCTAATGGCTGGAAAAGTCTAATTTCTTAAAGGCCAGGGCAGCTGTTATGAGGTAATTTTCTCTCATCTTGATCGGCAGTTCTATCAACATTTATGGTAATAATAGCTAATGACAAAAAGTACAAATTTAGTGTAATAGAAGTATCAGTACAAGTGTACCCACTACTAATATAACATATTTCATAACTCTCCCTCTCTCTTTCAGTTTAATATTATTGTACTGTCGAAACAAACTTGTGTTTAGAACAAATTATTTAAAAGTATAATGTTAACATGCCAAATTTTTGTTTAGAACAAACTATTTAAACGTATAATGTTAAAATACTAATCTCTTGCTCAGAACAAAGTATTTAAGCGTATAATGCTAAGACGTACATTATAAACTAAAGTATTTTTATTGCAGTACAAGTTGAATCGATGATCTTCGGGCTTAATTTCCTAGAGAGAGAATAAAATGCTGAACAAGGCAGGTTTGTTATTTCCAAGAATATTTATAGTTTAAAACGTTAGTGGACAGTAGTAACTTTATTATGTTATTTTTTTTTCTAAATCATTAATGAATAGACTAGATTTTGCGCTAGTAGCGCAGGTTTTTATGTAATAACGCAGACGTAGCATTGCAAAAATAACACTTGTTAAGTGGACGAGACACACTAGACAACACCTGTATTTCAACAACCTCTTTTCAATATCTTAGATAAGTTAAAAGCGAAAGCCTTGTTTACAAAGTTCTACCGTTTCTAGGTAAGGGAGAATATAAGTGTCAAGACTAGTATTTAAAGTTATTTAACTTGACTTAGAAGAAGAATAGCGCCACCTAACTCTTCGTATTTTCTTATACAGTTAATAACAAAATATATCAACTCTTCAAACATTACCGATAGAACGACTGCTAAGTCTAATAAATCATTATAAAACAAATGTAAACTTTGCAGGTAATTTTTACGTTCAATATATATCGTTGTATAGCGTTATTACTGCAGTAAAATCCACACGCAAGTGATAAGTAAAAATCGATTGAAATTATAATAAATATTGGTATTTAATATTAACAGAGCTTACAAACTGTAAATCAATGGCCGTTTTTGTGAAAGAAAGACAGATGTGACCAAGAAACTAGAATCATAATTAAATGTGAACCGAATATATATATATATATAGGTACTACAATAGTACCCGTGGCGATTCGCCGCTATTTTAGCATATACAGGTTGTGCTAAGTAAGAAAGGATAAGTTGATCAAATCACTGGTATGAAAAGGATTAATGAATTTGTTTCTTCAAGTCGTATAATTCTCTGTAGGAGTGATAAATTGTTGACAGTGTAAAAAAAAAGTTTTAGGAGCTTGGGAGTGTATAGAAAAAAAAAAGTCTTCATTATACGTCACAACAGGGTCTTTCAACGTTTCTGATTAACGTTTCTCTTGACGACGGTCATCATCAATCGTCTCCAATAGCATCTCTTGACTGTGACAAGAATTTATATTTCCAAAAGTCCGTTTTCTCAATTACCAAAGTACTTATTTCCAAAACCATATCTAAACCAGTAATCTAAACAGACAAATACCATAAAGGATAAGAACAGCTGATTATTGATGTCGTGGATACCAGGACGAGGCTCAGGAAATCAATTTTCCGAGGATAAACTTGATAGGAAATGATCAATTCGGATTATAGAGAAAGCTTGACGATACGCAGTATTAGCAAACCAAAGGAATCTATTGCAGGCTTCTTTCTACCTTTACTTACATACACATTTGAAAGAAATGTAATATGTTCATTGAATTTCGCGAGGGTTACTTGCGCTAATTATGAAGTAATAGACTACAGGTAAGGCAGCTAGTCGACACCATACACCGCCAACTTTTGGTTTAGTGTTTACCAACGAACAGCGATACTGCCATCTAACCTATATAAAAGCTGGTGTGTGTCACATCACGCTTGATTTCTCGAAATAGGAGGAGTCACAAAAGCCAAATATGCGTTTATCCAGATAGAATAGTTCGATTACTGTTCTGCCCATTACGGTTTTAGGGGGTACAAGGAGCAGTGAGGTGTGTGTGAGTCGTGAAACCTTATAAGTGTAGTGAGTGTTGGTATAATAAGC
>NW_013666238.1:314121-323178 GCF_000517525.1 Limulus polyphemus
GTGCATAAAATTTATCATGAAAGTATAAAGATCGATTCAATTTTAAACTTAAATCGTTTCTGAATTAAACCATTTTTGGTATATCACCAAAGTTTTTAATATAAAACAAACCTCTTTAATGAACGGAAACTTTAAATTAAGAAATAAACAAATGTTTTCCAGTTTAGTTGTCTATACATTTCATTTTATACTTCCAGTACATAGAGTAATAACAGTATTAAGTTATACTTTTGTTGCTAAGCAACATGACATAAAAGCCATTGTTGTAACGTAGTGTTACCAAAATTCACTGGCATTTCTATATATTAGAAGTTGTTAATCTAACTGATTTTTACTAACAATTATTCTCTGAATATGCCACAAATTCATTTCATGAATGATCTGAATTTGGATTGGCTCACAAAGGAATTTACCGACGTTTGACTGCCTCGACTGCCCTTTTCTGCCTCTTTGTTGGTCAAGTTTGATTACCCAAAATTTATTTATTTCAATTAGCTATAAATTGTGAGGTTAGGGTATACTATGGAGTGGGGGTGGTAAAATTTGCTCCTTCATTTTTGACGGACTATAGAACAGTTATTTATAAAAAATAGTTTCAGTAACTTGTTCATCGATATTTAAGTTAGTCCATGTTTTGGTTTAATTATCTTGTATTTCTTTTTACCTGTTATTAATGTTATCGTATTTTAATTTAATCAATAATCAGGTTATTTGATTAATTCTTTAGTTTAACACAATTATCATCTGCAAAAAAAAAAAAAAAAAAAAAAAAAAATAAGAAAGAGAGAGAATGAAACACATTGGAATCATCAACGAAAATTATATATTTTATCAAGGGTGCGCTCTTTACGGTATCATGGATATAGTATATGTATATATACTAAACAATACTATAAAGCCATTCCTTTTATAACAATGATATATTGTTACAAATATGGAGTTATTGCTTATAATTTAGTCAAGTGCCCATATTGCGAGTTGATTAATATATATATGTGTATATATATTAAGATTTAATTTAATATATCATTAAAATACATAAATCAGCTTCTAATAATCCAACTATAAAGTTCGCATTTGCACACATTTTCTCTAGCCTTGAAAAGTTATTGATACAAAAATATTGAATGTTATGTCGAGATTGAAAAAGATGAAGTAGTTTGCTCATCTTTATGTTTTCTGCAACACTTCGTGTCTTGAAAAAATGCAATATGGTCGATTTGAAAGCCTGTTAGTTCCTAGACGTAAATTTAAATGTATAATATTTTACCATTGTGTCGCTTTAGATAATTTATTTCCCTACATCATCTTCCTACTCCACAACATCAGTATCATATCCAGATGAACAATAAACCCCGTAAAACCAGAATAAGGGCTGACATCTTCCTACTTCACAACATCAGTATTATATATAGATGAACAATAAACTCCGTAAAACTAGAATGAGGGCTGTCATCCTCCTACTCCACAACAGCCATATTATATCCAGATGAACAATAAACTCCGTAAAACCAGAATGAGGGCTGTCATCTTCTTACTTCACAACAGCCATATTATATCCAGATGAACAATAAACTCCGTAAAACCAGAATGAGGGCTGTCATCTTCCTACTTCACAACAGCCATATTATATCCAGATGAACAATAAACTCCGTAAACCCAGAATGAGGGCTGTCATCTTCCTACTTCACAACAGCCACATTATATCCAGATGAACAATAATATCCGTAAAACCAGAATGAGGGCTGTTATCTTCCTACTCCACAACATCAGTATTATATCATTTTTTCTTCTTTTTTTTTCTTTTGCAGGAGATCACACTAACACTTCAATAGAACACCGCTTGTTATCAGTTTTGTTATATATGTCAAGTAGGTATTATATTATTCTATATTCTTATTGTTTTTCTCTTCGAGAATTACTTTGCTCTTCATGTGTTTAGTGTTTAGTTACTCTCGCTCTCTGTTCAATGGAAATTGAAGTAACTTAGTTTGCCTGGGTCTCATAATAATGTATGCTAATGTTTGGTACATTTTAAAGTAACAGTATAAACTTATCTTTCTTTCAATGATAGAAAATATAGTCATAATGGTCTTTGGCTCTAAAAATTCTTCTTTATGTTTGAATTTTTTTTTCAGAAACGGTGTTAATCCAGGTATTAACTCTCTCGCGCTCTCTGCTGGTACTAAGTTGTTTCACTAAGCTGATGTTGGACTTATGTCTTAGAAGTGTTTCACTTTATTTCTCCATTTTTTCTTTTTGCTGAATAAAGATGTTGTTTCCTATCTCCGAGTTGCTTGTACTTATATTGTTGCTTCTACATAAGTTAACACTAAGTCAATGTACTTCTGATGTTATTCATCTTTTACTCCATTTTCTACTATTGGAATACAAAAGTAATAGTGTCATTTTTTCTTTTTCACAAATATATATATACATTCAATTCAAGGACACAATGTAAAGTTATTTTACAAGGGTCCGCCCCTGGGGCAGCAGCAAGTCTATGGACTTACAAAGGTAAATGATGGGGGCTCACTTCCCTCGGTGGACTCAGCAGATAGCCCAATGTGGTTTTGCTCTAAAACAAACAAATGTTCTACAAGAATGGTGTTTTAAGTTAATTTAAACATATTTTAAAAACGTGGTGCTTGTAAGTTAATAGGAGCCATAAAATATAGTTTTTCTTTCTTAAAAAAACAACAACAAACTAGACGTGGCAGGCAGGGGCGTTGAGAGCCAGCCACAACCCCGAGTTCAGTAATATCATCGGGCTGCCCTTTAATTCTATTTATTAACTTATGCTCATTTTTCATAAAAGAAATTTAGGTAACAAATTTCTTCTTGAATCCAATAAAAAGCAGTAGCCATTTTAGCTCATTAAGTAGTATGCATTTCTAATAAGCTGCCCCCTTGCCCCCCCCCCCTATCGTCAGTTCCGGTGGCAGGAATTTAGTTTGAAGGAAGTGAAAGCAACGTGATAGTTGCCTGCATTTCCTAACTGAAGGTGCTCAGGAACGTTTGTTCCTCTTCGACAGCGCACGTGAGAATAATTAGCTACAGTGTCTATAATCGTGTTTAGAAACAATGACGGGAAGTTTTTGAAAGAAAGCTGTGAAGAAGGTCGGAGAAAGTAAGATAAAAGTCTTCTTTTCCAGTGGTGGTGATGAGCAGAGATGTTGCGGCTGTTGATGATGTGATGAGTCGAGACAGAGAGATCCAAACATGCATTCGAAGTATTAGGTTGACATCGTACGAACTTAGGAATCAATTTTACGTTAAGTAGATTTTATTTTCAGGAGGTGAAAACCTGCTATGAGAACAATAAAATATTAGTATCTTAGAAATGTAGAGCTCGACTTCAATACGTTTTCTCACTTCAAAATCTCAGTCACGAATGTTCTTCCTTTGGTTAAGGTATATTTATTAAAAAAATAATATTGCGCTTTTTAAAAATCTGTCCAACGAAAAAATAGCCACAAAATTCCCTCATAATTAACTAGTCTTTTAATCATTGACAGATATATTTAAAGATGAAATGCAATGTTACAAAACAACAACAAATAAACTTAACATAAACTGACTTAATTTTGACATTTTTGTAAAAACCGAACATTAAATGTTCCTTTAATTTGAATTTACTCAAAGAACTTTTCAGTCCATTTCTGTCAGCCTCATCAAATGAGAAATTTAATTTCCAAAGCCCACACATAATACGAATAACTGGTGGAATGCTACGAAGCATTAGAAAATTACTGAAATGTTTTATAGATTACTTTTGACAGGAATTAAACGAGTACCGCTTGCACGTTGTAGAACAGAATATTAAAGACTGTTTAATTTGCTGTTGTAATTAGATTTTATTATATTCTCGAAAGTAGTTTCTTTTTTTTTTGCTTTTAGAACAACAATGATCTTTAACCTTTAAAAAAAGTTTGTAAATGAGATTTTAGTATGTGGATTGTTACATGTCTTGAGAAACTGTTCTGAAGCAACAACGGGGTCCTTAGTAACATTTTGTTAGTGTAGTTTATTTAATACTATAACACTTGATTTATATTAAATTACAACAATTACAAAACAAGTGCTTATCCAAGTTGGTGATATCTAAACATTCAATACGAATTAAATCTGATCAGTTGTTGCTGTTGTTTTCTTAGTGAAAAATTAAACAATGGGCTGTCTACACTCTATCCAATGCGATGAATCGAACCCCGGATTTTACCGTTCTAAGTCCGGAAACTTACCTCTGACCCACCAGGAGATGAAATCTCACTGGAGCTTAAAACATTTGTTCGCATCGTCACTGAAATTAATTATTTAATATATGACATTTCAATCAATAGTAATCACTCCAGCTGAAACTAAGGTGTTTAATATGTGACATTTCAATCAATAATAATCATTCCAGCTGAAACTAGGTGTTTAATATGTGACATTTCAATCAATAATAATCATTCCAGCTGAAACTAGGTGTTTAATATGTGACATTTCAATCAATAGTAATCACTCCAGCTGAAATTAAGGTGTTTAATATGTGACATTTCAATCAATAATAATCACTCCAGCTGAAACTAAGGTGTTTAATATGTGACATTTCAATCAATAGTAATCGCTCCAGCTGAAACTAAGGTGTTTAATATGTGACATTTCAATCAATAGTAATCACTCCAGCTGAAACTAAGGTGTTTAATGTATAACATTTCAATCAATATTATAATTTGCTTCATATCTAGAAAGTATATAATCAGTGTCTTATGGTTGTTGTTTCTCTCCTCGAACAAGGGTTATATATTAAGTATTTGGTGTTTCATGCCTCACTTTAAAAAAAATCTACTTAAGAAATGAATGGCTAAAATATCACTACTTTGATGTTTTCATCACAACCAAATCGATACAAAAGTTTATAGAAATATATCCTGAAAGACCCCTATACTTGATAAAATGTTGTTGTTTCTTTTGCCTAGTTATTATAAAGCGTTACATTAATAAACTATCTGCCAGCTTCAGTAGCGCCATTTACTTGTAAATGTAATACAGTAGAAAAATAATGATTTTAATAAAAATTTCCAGGTGGCTCAACGGCAAGCCTGAGGGTACATAACGCATTGTGTAACTATGTACTTAACAAAAAAGCAAGCAAACCGTAATAACATGAATCTAAATGAAGGAATAATTAAACAAAAATCTAGAAATATACTGAGAAAGTGTGAGAATTGCTAATACACAATCATGGTAAACCCGCCGACTATTTTTCCTGTTACTATGAGCAAAGATCTGAAATGTGAAATGCTGACAAATATCCAGATATTATGAAGCAAAGATTTAAATTATTGCATCACATATTTCTAGCTCAATGCATTAAAAACATATTATTCATATCAATGATCAATATATTAATGCATAGTTAAAGAACAAATGCTTTTTTTTCTTTTCTAGAACGACAGGCAATATATCTAATTTACATATTTTATAAGGATAACAGAAGTTCTTTTTTTTGTTTAACTTTATTTTATCAGTTCAAAAGAACACATTACTTACCTAACGAGGAAACAAAAGTGTTTAATAGTTTTTATTTGAAATTTGATGTTAAAATCATGTTCAGTTATTAACGACGCTTATTGTCTTTCAAGTCAACCCTCCAGTAGCTTAGCGCTAAGTCTGCAGGCTTATGGCACTAAAATTCGTGTTTCGTTACCGTGGTTGTCAGAGCGCAGATAGCCCATTGTGTAATTTTGTGCTTCACCAAAACCAAATCAAACTTTCAAGCGCTCTAGGATCCGGCATGGCCTGGTGATTAGGGCGCTTGTCTCGCAGTCTGAGGGTCGCAAGTTCGAATCCCATCTCACCAAATATGCTCGCTCTTTAAGCCGTGGGGCGTTGTAATGTAACGGTCAATCCCATTATTCGTTGGTAAAAGAGTAGCCCTAGAGTTAGCGGTGGGTGGTGATGACTAGCTGTCTTCCTCTAGTTTTTCACTGCTAAATTAGAGACGGATAGGGAAGATAGCCATCGTGTAGCTTTGCGCAAAATTCAAAACAAGCCAAGCGCTCCAGTGGCGATTAGTACTTCACTTAAGATCTCACTCAAACTGTGAGAAAATGGAGTTACTTTGAGGAAATAATAACTTGTTTATTTTAAGGAACCAAAGTTGATACCGTTATTCCCCCAGATTATATAATTTATAGGCAGAATCTTGTTTTCAAACAAATTATTGACCACTTAAGACTGCGGCTGACGAATATCAGTCATTGCCTATAGGGCCACCCACGTCTAATGATTACTTACTATTTTTTATCATTAGATATAATTACTAACTAGTCTAGGTCCCACGTTTAGGTAGCTAAATTGATATGCTGCCGTCTTGCAAACAAAATACCTTCAGAATATTATAAGTATCATGTTGAATTAACAAAATAATTACAACTTTACATTACGACTGCTAATATTATATCTAACGTGTCTGCCAAAGAATTGAAACTTTAATTATCAGTATCAAGAAAGTGCTTTGATTCTCCTAAGTTTAAAAGTGCATGTAAAATATACGTTTGTTTTAGAACAAATCCACACCAGTCTACCTTTTGTATCTACACCAGGGAATCGAACGCTGGATTTTAGTGTTGTAAGTCCGCAAACTTACCGCTGTCCCACTGGGGAACTAAAATATATACCTTGTAAACGTCAAAGACTTTTGCGTAAATTATAGATTTTATTACTATAAAATAGCATTAAGCAAGATAGTTTGAATATGTAATATAATATCTGAAATCAAATAAGTTTCTTTATCTATTCAACAAACAGTAAACGAGATTTCAGACTAACCAATCTTTGAATCTCCGAGATAAAATATATTTCTTATCTAAAAATTTGTTTCTTGTTTTGAAACTAGCATGATTCATTTATTGCGTTCCTGGTAATTTATTTTGAACAAACGAAAACAACAACAACAAAAATGAAACAATAATAAAATTTAGTATTGATTAGAAAGTCTAATGAGCGATAAAAAAAAGATAAGAAGATAGTTTATAATTTGTTAGACATTGACAGGTAACTTGACAGTTGAACAAAAACACAGTTTTATTAAGAAACGAATCTGATTTTGGTTTTAGGTCACTGTGTACAATGAGTATAATAATCTTAATTACCTGAAATACTTATTTGTCAAGCTCAGTTCTTTTGTCAAAATACAGTCGTCGATAAAAACTTGTAAAAAACAAAAACTCATTTTAAGACAAATTTCATACAGTACTCTCTCTCTCTCCTTGTTTAAATTTTAAAAGTTTCGTGGTTCTATTTGCGTGAACCATTACGCACGCACGTACGCAGAAAAAACAATATAACTTCTCTGAAGATTCAAATTTTAATGCATATCTTTCTACTCGATTAACAGTAAATACCTCCTATAATTTCAGAAGTCGATCTGCCGTGCTCAAGATACATTTTTTCTTAATCGGAGGATTTTACAGTCGGTATGAGCTCTTTGCTAGGAAACCGGGGTTCGTGTGATTACTTCATGCTTGCTTGAAGAAATTTTCCCTCTAGGAACAACTTAGCGAAGTCTTTGGCCAAAACCGCTCGGCTTAGTGTAGTTACTTTTTGCAGTTATCTCACAAAAGAAGTTTTCGAAATAAACAAGAGAAACTTTGAAACTGTATCGAGGTATAAAATGAATAATCTAAAGCCAGATTTTCTTTTCGAGACTAAAATCGACACTTGGCCGAGAAGAAAGACGTTCATTACTAAGTTATTAAGCCACGTATGTCTAGTTTAAGTATGAGAGTTTAAGTTAAAAAAGAAACACTTATGATAAAAGGAAAAAACACTCTCTGACTAACCAAATTTAAAAGAGATCGTTCACTGGGATTTTTAGTCTTTAAGGTTTTCCTACCAATTACGAGTTTGAATATCTTGTTGCTTAATTAATTCATGGATGTAATATCTTAACTACACAATTAGAGGAAATTAACTTTTTTCTTACAAAATAATTATACTTTTTTATATCAAATTATCTAAAGTGGAATAGAGCCTAGTCAGTCTTAGATTAGGACAGGTTAAAATGATTTGTTACTTGAGAAACATTAACTGACAAAGTAGCAGCAAAAAGGTTATATAAGATAGAACATTCAAGTTTAATATCATGTGGAAGTCATCACGATATATAATTAATTAAATCTTGTTAAACAAATACAAGAATCATGAGAGTATCTTTACTGTTCATATTCGTTTCCTTATTTCTTAACTTTTTAATCATAACACTAAATTTTTCAGAGAAGGAAGAGATTACTAAACTAAATATAAAACCGAATCCTTTATTTGATTCACCACTTGTGACTGAGTTATACAGTTATACCGATTTCAGTGAACCTTTATTGATTTAAAGAATATGTAGCATTGATGCATCTAATTTATTCTACTGAATTAATCAGTAACTCAGATTGGGCTTCATCTTTATTTTTGTATTTTAATTACTTATCTGCTGAATGAGTCAGAGATGTAAATTAGTAGCATCAATGGTACATAATCTTTAAATCCTATATAAATGTAGGTTCACTGTGTTGAGTAAAAGACAAGTCGAAACACCATACATACGACATGACATAATATTAGGTCAACTTATATATTAAAATAAAACATTTATTAAATGAAATAGTCTCCATTCTTATCGATGATATTTTTCCATCTTACAATCAGGTTGTTAATGCCCTAATTAAAGAAATCACTTGGTTTTGAAGCAAAAAACATTTTGATGTCCTCTTTAACACCTTCCACGTTTGCATACGTTTTCCCACTAAGGTGGTGTTGCAGCGAACGAACAAGATGGTAATCTGGTGGTGCCATATCTGGAGAATATGGTGGGTGGGGGAGAACTTCCCAACCCAACTTCATAATCTAGTGTTGCTTCAAACGCGCCTCATGTGGACGTGCATTGTTGTGGAGAAGAACACCTTTCCCATTGACGAATGAAAGGCGTTTCTGATGAAGGGCTTGATTTAAACGTTCCAGTTGCTGACTATAGATCTCTGCATTGACAGTTCGCTGTGAATTGAGGAGTTCGAAACG
>NW_013666238.1:323856-347676 GCF_000517525.1 Limulus polyphemus
ATTATTATACCTGATGTACGTTTTTTTTGGTGGATGGTTAATGAAGGTGTTCCACATACATATGGGGAAGAAGTTAATATTTCCATACTGAATTTATGAAGCGGTGGAGTAGTTATAAATGGAGAGTGTGTTGAAGTCACGGTAATGGTAATAACCTTAAAACTGTTTAAATCAGTACAATAATGTTATAAAAAAATATTGATTAAAGTAAATCTAAGTTCAGTGGAACATATATGTCCAATTTCAAATTTTTTGAAAAATATATATATCAGGTGTGGAAAAAAAGGAAATTATCATTAATCATCATTTTGTGATACATGTATATTTAGAGTTTAATTAATTTTATTTTTGTTTAATGCTGTATTATGGACAATGAAGATTTTGACAACTAGAAATGGTAAACGAAGGTATTATTCTTAATTACGTAAACTAGAGTTTGTTACGAGACATTTCTATTAAGGTAAATAAAATAATGACCTATATATATCCAGATTGTATCTTTATTAGCTCAATATTTCACTATTACAGCTCAGTCATGAGCTATCGATATTCTACAAGTTCACTAACCTAGTTAAATCTAAATTGTAACACCATAATTAGTTAATTAAACATCGATACACGTGTATAAAAGGTTCATATATTAACCCTGTGTTAGTCTTCTGTAAATATTTTCCATAGTCACTCTTCCGCGGACCCCATCATAAAAAAATTATTTAAAAATATTTAAATAATAATAAACTATTATTTTGGAAACAAAAAACACTAACACTCAAAATATTTTCATTTATTAATCTATAAATGAACATTGAATATTACAAATTGTTTCTTTTTTATCATCTAAACTAAGTGTAACAATTCAGCACAAACTAGCCAAATACTGAAGCTACTGAGAACAGCAAACATGCACGTGCTGTCATCTGTCGGCGCTGATGCTTACAAAACATTTGGGGTTCGTAAAGACCCCGGAGAACTAACCGAGTGTTAAAATAATTTTTTCTTTATTACCCATTTAAGCCGTCTCCAGCCATTATTAATCTCAAAGTGGGTTCCTCGTCACCGAATTTGAATATCAAATATTGTTGAAACAAATCCAACCAGCAATATATTCTTTTGGAACAAAGATGAAATTGAATAAAGAACTTGTGACGTAGAGGCCTAATGCTTTCCTTGATTGGCTGCACCCTCTGCTGTGGACTGCAGTTTTGTCTACTCAAGGCTCATCAGCACAGCTTGGATCAGCAAACCAAAGAAATACAGTTAGGTGTCTTATAATGGCGATGTGTATATAATGTTTATGGGTTTTGCAGTCTTTTTTATTCACCATACAGTAACATTGAAAAGGCTAATCTGTAGATGGTATGGCCAATCAATGAAAGCATTTGTCCAGTACCTCACAAATTTTCTTTTCAGTTTTACCTCAGGTAAAAAAGAAAGAAAGGCTGTAACGTATGCATACATAATAATTAGGCAGTTAGTTTGCTGTATAAATATCGAATAATGAATTAGGCGCAATGTCATAACATTTTTCACGCACGTAAATTAATTTAGGTTACTGTATGGTGAATTAAGAAGGACTCATAAACCCCATAAACATGTGAACTGTTAAAATCACTGGATTTAGAACACGATATGTTACATATGTAAAATAATCTTCATACTTGTATCTATAAGTACTATTTCATTCTATCATATCAATATGTACATAAAACAATGTTGGAAAATATATTTGAACTATTATGAGTGTGTATAAAGACTATGTCAAAGTTCAACATATTAAAATCTTAAGAATGTTATTAACGTCCATACACTAAAGACCAACCTTTTAGGTTTCTTTCGGTTCGCAAAATTGACATTTAGATAAGATCTTGACATCTGATAAGATGTTATCTGCTTGTAGCATCCCATGTTCTTTCTATAATGTTCAGTCATAGCACTGTTAATGCTGAGGTTTTGAATTTGCATGTTCAGATATTCTATCATGTACGGGTCGGCAAGTTTCTCCTATATACGTACTAGAGCATCTGCTACAAATTACTTTTTACTGTGGCATCTATCATGTAGTCCATACTTAATAGCTTGAAAGTTATTTTTCATACATCGTGATTCTTTCTTCTATGCTGAACTTGTTATTAATGAGTTGAGGGAGATGCCTGGTTTTGTACTTTCTTTATAGGTAAGTCTCATGCTCTAATTACTCTCTTTAGTTTTATGGTGATATTATTACTTATATATGGAATCGCCCAAGTAACGTGAGCTTTACATGTGCTTTCTTTGTTTCTGTGGTTCAATGGAACATGTCTGTTTTTCTTTTTGCCTACCAAAATTCCTTGTTGTGTTTTGTATAAATTCCCGTGGATAAGCATTTTTCTTAAAAGAATCATCAGGTCTTCCCTAGCCTCCTCCCACATTTCTTTGTTATTACATCGATCCTATGGAGGTACCCAATAACGACACCACTTTTTACAACAGGGGATGATGTGAATGGAAATGTAAACTAAGGGCTTTAGTAGATGACTTGCTGTAAATATCAGTAATGATTTCCCCATTCCGGAAATGTATTGTAGTATCTAGAAACGGTAAATTTCTACCTGGTATGGCATAAGCAAGGGTAAATTTTATGAAAAGGTGAAAGGTATTCAATAACTCATGGAAACTAAAAAGAAACTCTAATTAGTGTTCCACATGCCCCCAGTGACACAGCGGTATGTCTGAGGACTTACAACGCTAGAATCCGGGTTTCGATACCCGTGGTGGGCAGAGTACAGATAGCCCATTGTGTAGCTTTGTGTTTAATTACAAACAAACAAGGGTTTCACACTCCAAATGCGTCATCTACGAATCTGTACCAGACTGATTCAGTTCAAGTATAGCATAGATATTACAGCTACGACCACTGCTACTCTATTACCCATAGCTATTCCTCTGATTGTTTATAAAATTTCCCTTTAAATCTCACATACCCATTACTTACTCACAAACCTCAGAGCTCGTTCTAGCCAATCAGTTGAAAAAAAAGTTATGTCATCACTGTTTTATTTTTTATTTTTTCAGAGACGAAACACGATCTACCCCTTCTTCAGTTGGGATATGTAATTAAACAACATCTATCGTAAACAGAACATAATTATCATATTATGTAACTGATATGAGCTGGGACTAAGCCCAGTAACTGGTGCAGTAGTCTATACAAAACCCACGATACAGGTCTTAGGGGTCTTTGAGACGGCCGTAAAATTCAGGGACTTGACTGTTAGATGGTTTTAAACTATTCACTAACTGTATCTTTCTTCAATTCATTTAGAAGAATTCTATTTTTAATTTCAATTGTTTAGGATCTCAGTTTCAGTTAGTTACTTTCATTAAATGAATATAAATATTTCGCTCATAACTTTCTTTAAAAATACGAATCCTTTATATTTTCGCATTTTGTATCTATAATATTGGTACTACCTGTTTTTTAAAACTCATAACGTATGTAAATTAATATGTACAATTAGACACTGACTTTTCTCTAAGTTAAAATACTTTTATTTTAGAGTTTTCGGCCCTCTTACCAGAGCCTTCATCAGGCAACAAATACCTTTGTTACTTTTTAATTTATACAGGGTTTTCTTCTCCTGAACTTTCATTATGCAACTATGAAATTTACCTGAAATGCTCGATACCTTTTTAAAAAGTTCTACCATGGCGTCTTCTGTTATATTCTGTCCTTTCACAGCCAGTGATGATCAAAAGGTGGGGTCGAAAGTGGGTTAACTGATATTGTTGTGATATGATCTGAACTTTCTAGACATGTTTCGTTTTGAGTTTACTTATTGGTTAAGTATTATCTTATTACAAGTCACAAGATTGTTGAATGTTGATTTTAATACTAAAACCTTTCTTGCTATTAAAACTTGTGTACTTGAGAATGATCGCACCAGAGATCGAAACATCGTACTATTCCAAAAAATAATCTTACTTACTGTAAAAGCTGTACCTTCTAGACACGTGTATCACCTACTTATATACTTGCATTGTTGGTTCGGTTTGTTTCAACAATTTCAATTCAGGAATGTTTGATATTGTTTTAATATGATCTGAACCTTTTAGACACACGTATTAACGTCTAATATTTCCAATTTAGTTTCAACTGGATTAGCGAACTTGTTGGATATCGTCAGCACCTGACGAGATAATGAGCCAATAATAATACATTCTGAAGATATAGGTCGTTATTATATTTACCTTGATGGTAAAGCAAGTTATCATCAGCCAGAAGGTATGTGAATGTAATAAAGATGGCGTCATTTCAAATTAATCAAGTAAATATGATGAACTAAAGTAAGATACCATTATCACGTGACGCGGATGAGTGATGAGAGGAAAAGAAATGAAGTCGTGATAATAGGATAACGTAATCACATAAATAAACATTACCAAACTGTTATGTAAATTTTGTGGCTTCTCGAAATTTATACATTGGTTTGGTAATGAAATATTCTTTGTTGTTACATTCTTTATTAATATGCTAATCTTGTCGCTACGGGTTAATATAATGTGTTAAACCAGGAGTTAACCAGAATGTCGATTTTTGACTGATATGTGCTAAACAATGATGTAATTACCAAGAAGATAGGTGAACGACCAAAAGCAAATCAGAATGTTAGATCTAATTTAATGGGTGTTCAAGTCAAGCACAACACCATTAGGTAAATTTATTTCTCCTAGATTCTTCTGTCTTATTCAACTTAATTCCTGGTCTATGAACTAGTGTAGATTTTGTCTGTTAAAACACACGAAACCTTAAAACTGGTGTTAGGAAGCCATTATATGGAAACGGTTAACATTGGATAGTCCATCTCGCCGCTTCTTTAGAGTTAATGGGAGTTGTCTGTGTCATATAATTTATTAATATTAGCTATTACGGACTTTGAAAATACCCTAAATGTTAGACTTAGATATTTTTTTCGTGAAAACTCAGTAAGTTGAAGATGGAATTCATTAAGATACACTTTCTTCCAAAGAAAGTTAAGATGTAATCGTTCAAGCTGAAATAAATTCGACATAACAATGATCTGAATTAATATGTCTAGGGCTGATAAAATATCAAATTAGCACACGTTGAGATTTATTAAGTTACCGAACGCAGTCTTGAAGGCTAAAGTAAATTTAAATAATTAGAAAAAGCATGTATTAATCTTACAAAGGAAAATGGAGATTCATAAAGTTCCAGACGCTTTAGTAAATAAGCAACAAAAGTTTTAATTACATAGAAAAAAACTTATAGTCGGCAAGGCTCGTATCGTTTCTAAAGAAGTAGAAAAAAAAGACAGAAATATTGTAAATTGTTATCTGAGAACAATGACAGCAAAAATTGCTTATTCCAGTTTTTCAGAACAATTACAATAAAATTGTTTAATCCAATTTCCCAGAACAATATCAGAAAAAGTGTTTAATCCAGTTTCCCAGAACAATGACAGTAAAATTATTAAATCCAATTTCCCGTAACATATGACAGTAAAATTGTTTAATCGAATTTCCCATAACATATGACAGTTAAATTGTTTAACCCAGTTTCCCAAAACAATGCAAGCAAAACTGTTTAATCCAGTTTACCAGAACAATATCAGTAAAATTGTTTAATCTAGTTTCCGATACAAAGATCAGTAAAACAGTTTAATCCAGTTTCCCATAACAATGACAGTAAATTGTTTAATCCATTTTCCCAGAACAATGACAGTAAAATGGTTTATTTCCTCAGAATTACGTTGGTCAAAATGATTTTACCCATTTTTTTTTTACTTCTGGTGAAGAATAGTCAACTATTCGAAACGTTTCAGGAATTTTTTAACTCTACTTTTATCGTGACATTTATTATATCTTTAAATGTATTTAATATTTGATAATCTTATTCAAAGATTTATAAACCGGAAGATAATTTTAATTTTGATTCTTAAATATCTGAAAAATTCGACATGATAAACCTGAAACGTGTATACTTTATATAACGTTGACTTTAGCTTATATTTGCGATTATTATTTATAACATTACAAAGCTTTTTAAGAGCTCTATTAACAACATCAGGTTACAATCCTTTATCTGATTCTATTATTACTATATATATTCAATTAATTAAACTTCATTTTTTAAATCTTCTTGTTTAGAACATAACTTCAAGAACCTATAAACATACGAATAGAAAGCTGACGTGTTTTTGTAAATTTGCATGATATTATTCTTGATGTGGTGGCGTAATAACAGAAAAATATTCATAAATTCCATTGAAGCTGGAGATGAGGGAATGTATTCAGAATAACGAGTCGTAAGATAGATTGTTCCAGAAAAGAAATTACTTTTAGGTGACTCGTACACACAGATATGTTACTCCCCTTAGATGGTATACTGGTTATTATTGTGCAGTGAACAATAAGTTACAGTGAACAATAGATTACAGTGAACAATAAGTTACAGTGAACAATAGATCACAGTGATCAATAAATTACAGTGGTCAATAAATTACAGTGACAATAGATTACAACGAACAACAAATAACAGTGGACAATAGATTACAATGAACAATAAATGAAAGTGAACAATAGATTACAGTGAACAATAAATTACAGTCAACAATAGTTTACAGTGGATAATGAATTATAGTAAACAACAGATTACAGTGGACAATAAATTACAGTGAACAACATATTGCATTAAGAAGTAAATTACAGTGAACAGTATATTACAGTGGGCAATACATTACAGCGAACAATAGATTACAGTGAACAACAAATTATAGCGGAGACAGCGAAGATAGCACATTATTTCCTTTTAGTTGAGTTTGTTTACCGTCTTAGTCTAAACTTGTGTTGGAAACTCTGACATTATATCATTGTTAACTGCAGTGACATTCACACGTGAAGACATCCGTTCTTGTTAGAGGCGTGGCATTTCACAGAAGAACGTTATTAAGGGAAACAGAAAAACTAGAAACGTGGCTTACAATCTGTCAATATGTACAACCCAGGCTTTCTACGTTATTGACTTATTTTGCGTTTGTTGCTGCACCTTTAGAAGTCAGGATTTATAATTCTGAAAGTTTTCTGCTACTTCAAGTCTCAAAATAACTTTTCACCCGAAGAGAGACACTAGTGATGAAGAGGGTGGAGAAAAAGTTACTATACAGTTGGCATTATACGGTTGAACTAGTTGGTATTATATGCTGGAATAGTCGATATTATACGGCTGGTATAGTTGGTATTGTACAGGTGGAATTGTTGGTATTATACGATTGGGATAGTTGGTATTATACAGTTGGTATAGTTGGTATTATACGGTTGGTATAGTTGGTATTATATGGTTGGTATAGTTGGTATTATACTGTTAGTATAGTTGGTATTATACGGTTAGTAGAGTTGGTATTATACTGTTAGTATAGTTGATATTATACGGTTGGTATAGTTGGTATTATACTGTTAATGTAGTTGGTATTATACTGTTAGTAGAGTTGGTATTATACAGTTGGTATAGTTGGTATTATACGGTTGGTATAGTTGCTATTATACAGTTAATATAGTTGGTATTATACGGTTAGTATAGTTGGTATTATACTGTTAGTATAGTTGATATTATACGGTTGGTATAGTTGGTATTATACTGTTAATGTAGTTGGTATTATACGGTTAGTATAGTTGGTATTATACTGTTAGTATAGTTGGTATTATACGGCTGGTATAATTGGTATTATACGGTTGGTATAGTTGGTATTATATGGTTGGTATAGTCGGTATTATACTGTTAGTATAGTTGGTATTATACTGTTAGTATAGTTGGTATTATACGGTTGGTATAGTTGGAATTATACTGTTACTATAGTTGGTATTATACGGCTGGTATAATTGGTATTATACGGTTGGTATAGTTGGTATTATATGGTTGGTATAGTCGGTATTATACTGTTAGTATAGTTGGTATTATACTGTTAGTATAGTTGGTATTATACGGTTGGTATAGTTGGTATTATATGGTTGGTATAGTCGGTATTATACTGTTAGTATAGTTGGTATTATACTGTTAGTATAGTTGGTATTATACGGTTGGTATAGTTGGTATTATATGGTTGGTATAGTTGGTATTATACGGTTGTTATAGTTGGTATTATACTGTTAGTATAGTTGGTAAAACTGGTATTATGCTGTTATTATAGTTGGTATAACTGGTATTATGCTGTTATTATAGTTGGTATTATACAGTTGGTATAGTTGGTAATATACTGTCGGTATAGTTGATATTATAAGGTTGGTATCGTTGGTATTGTACTGTTGGTATAGTTGGTATTATATTGATGGTATAATTGATATTATACGATTGGTATAGTTGGTATTATATTGATGGTATAATTGATATTATACGGTTGGTATAGTTGGTATTATATTGATGGTATAATTGATATTATACGGTTGGTATAGTTGGTATTATACGGTTGTTATAGTTGGTATTATACTGTTAGTATAGTTGGTATTATACGGTTGGTATAGTTTGTATTATACTGTTAGTATAGTTGGTATTATACGGTTGGTATAGTTGGTATTATAATGTTAGTATAGTTGGTATAGTTGGTATTATACTGTTAGTATAGTTGGTATTATAATGTTAGTATAGTTGGTATTATACGGTTGGTATAGTTGGTATTATACTGTTAGTATAGTTGGTATTATACTGTTGGTATTATACGGTTAATATAGTTGGTATTGCTACGTCTCTGTTCGTTTGTTAATTTCCCGTAAAAATTATTTCCGAAGAAACATTAGCGATACAAGTCCTTTCTTAAATAAAACTAGTTTATTCTTTCTTAATATAACTTTGCAATACACTTAATTTCCAGTCATGCTATAACTTAAACAAACGCTATAATTCACAACGAACGATTCACGCGCTTGACTCCATTGTCCGTCTCTATCTCTGTCTGCAATTCAATTCCATTGTTGCCGTCACTTCTTGGCGGTTTTATATACAAGAATACCGCACATCTAGTAAACACTCGAGGCTTCACGAACGGACATGAATTTTCTATAAGCTCATGACGTGTTACTAGCGTCACATGACTACCGCTGTCGTAACAGTATTATACTGTTGGTATAGTTGATATTATAAGGTTGGTATTATACTGTTGGTATAGTTGATACTATACGGTTGGTATAGTTGGTATTATACGGTTGGTATAGTTGGTATTATACTGTTAATATATTTAGTATTATACGATTGGTATATTTGGTATTATACTGTTGGTACAGTTGATATTATACGGTTGGTATAGTTTGTATTATACTGTTGGTACAGTTGATATTATACGGTTGGTATAGTTGGTATTATATTGATGGTACAATTGATATTATACAGTTGGTATAGTTGGTATTACATTGATGGTATAGTCGAAATAGTCAGCGGTAAGTTTACGGACTTACAACTCTAAAATACGAGGATCGAGTTCCTGCGGTAGACAGACCGCAGATAACACTTTGAGTAATTTTGCGCTAAAACACCACCACCAAATCCAGACATTTGTATATAAATTAGATATATGAGCGGCTTTGCCATTGAAACAGTACTTGTGTACGGAAGCGCATTGTGCTAACACAACAGTAACAGTTCATAAACCTCGTTAAAATTATTTTATGTAGAAAACATGTAGTACCATCTTTAGGTAAACTAATTTTTATTATGTTCATAAATCTCTTGGTTTGCCAATTGACTACACTAAAGCGTTAACTACTTGGAATCCTGGGCCAGCAAGAAACAATTCCGCGCTTATGATCCCCAGGGAACTGTCGAATATTCGAGCCAAGCCTTTCTGTCTTTTATCATTCAGTGTCTAGACACAATAGACTATAGAATCGTAGAGATAATCATATAAAATCACTTTGTTTAAGTTTGGAGAGTTGTAATCGTTAACTAGAGTGCAGTAACGTAAGTCTTCCTCTCAAGAACAGAAAAATAGACAACAAAAGTAGGACTAATAAATAAAAAAAGGATTTCTTATAAGGCGCTAAGACAAGGGATGTGAATTTAAACAAAACTAAGAGAGGTTGTATTCTTCATTCAGATTTTTATCCTAATTCAATGTGTTTATTCACTTACATGAACTTATAAACGTTTTCGACAATCTGTGTTAAGTTAACATAACACGCACGCTCGAACTGAATAAGTCGACATCATAAAATGCAGACTGTTTGTCTTCGGTGACTGAATCTTTCTCTAATACCGAGGAACAAAATTCCAAAAAGTCTTGAACGTAGCTTAGTACAACTTAGCTTAGTTGACCTTGGTACCATCATGACCTATACAGTCTGACTTAATATTTTTGGTTTGTGTGTATCAATATGTTCTTTAAAAGACGAGTAACTTAAATTTTCTATGACGTTTATTCAATTTAATGATAAATGTATTCAATTTCTCCAGAACTACCTATAGTGTCTCCTTTATCATATAGTTATGTACTTAATTTCTCCAGAACCATCGTTGGTACTACCTTTATCATATAGTTATATTCTTAATTTCTCCAGAGTCACCACTGTTGCTTTCTTTGTTTTGTGGTGATATTTTTATTCCTTTAGAACTATCTTCCTTTGCTTTATGGTGATGTATTTAATTTCACCAGAACCATCGGTGGTGTTACCTTTATCATATGGTTATATTCTTAATTTATCCAGAGTCACCATTGTTGCCTTCTTTGTCTTGTGGTTATATTTTTATTCCTTTAGAACTATCTTCCTTTGTCATATAACGATGTTTTAAATTTCTCCAGAACCATCTGTGGTGCCTCCTTTGTCATATAGTTATGTTTTTATTTCTTCAGATTTACCATTGGTGCCTTCTTTGTCGTGTGGTGATATTTTTAATTTCTACAGAACCATCAGTGGTGCCTCCTTTGTCACATAGTTATGCTTTTTATTTCTTCAGAGCCACCATTGGTGCCTTCTTTGTCGTGTGGTGATATTCTTAATTTCTCCAGAACCATCAGTGCTGCCTCCTTTAGCATATAGTGATATTTCTATTTCTCAAAATCCACCATTTGTGCCTCCTTTGTCATCTAGTAACGTTTTTATTTATCCTTATTCACCATTGGTGCCTTCTTTGTCATCTAGTGATGTTTTTTATTTCTCCAGAGCCACCGGTGGTACCTCCTTTGCCATATAATAATGCATTTAATTTCTTCAGATCTACCAGTGGTGTCTCCTTTGTCATCTAGTGACGTCGTACAGAATGTTAAAAGCAGCCATTTTGGTAAAAAATAAATTCATTTACGAAAATATATTGGTCTAATGTATACCTAAAATGGTTCCATACCTAAGCTGCTAGCCTCTATTCCCCCGATATACCAAAAAACGCTATTACGTAGTTTGGTTTAATGAAAATAAATATCTAATACCCTGTGATGCTCTCTTGGATTGGATATCGAAATCGCCTGTTTTGTTGGAAAACTAGGGCAAAAACAAAACAAACTTTTTTGAACGCGAAAAACTTTTTTTTTACTTTTTATTACTTTGATGATTCGGCGTTTAACGAATTTCTTTACTATAAAATAAATCAAACGAAAACAACATTTTTTCAAATATCCAAGCGTAACACTGATACTTTAAAATTATTAAGAACTGTACAATAAGACAATCCCAGCTTTGTGTACTTTTGTAAAATGATAAATTTATGCACCTGAAAAATCAATATTAAAGTTAAGTAAACTTAAAATCGGTTTCCACGCAAAAACAATCATTATTTCTGTTTATTCAAGTGAAATCTCCAAGTTCAATAAAGTATTGTGAATCATATTATATCTCTTCGTGTTATCTGAAGCATACTTATTTTCGAATTTAACAAAGATTACAGTGTTTAGCGTTCTGAACTGTAGTTCCGAGGGTCCGTGGTTCATGTCCCTTTACCGTTGGGGGGGGGGTGTTAAACTAGTGATGGTCAAACCCCACTATTTGATTTAAGTAGCTCCTAAGTTAGCGATGGGTGGTGTTGACTAGCTGACTTCCCCCTAGTCTATCACTTCAAAATTAAGAACGGCTATCACAAGTGGCCATCGAGTAATTTTGGACACAATTCAACGAACAAAGACAAAGCGAAGATTAATGTAAAGTACCTATGAACTGTTTTAGTTGTATTATTCTAAAGGTATCCTATGGTGTAAAGAAATTGATTTTTTTTTTCGTAAGAAGATATTCAAGACAGTAACTTAATTACTTTCGAAATAGATATTACCTGACTATGAGAACCAGTGGCGGCTCTCTGACAACGAAAACCGGTGGCGCCTCTCTGACTATGAGAAACAGTGGCTCGTCAGCGAGAGAAAAGAAATAGACCAGTCCTCCTCAAACATTTTGGGCTCTTATTTTTATTTTCTTTGTTTTTGGACGTAAAATTCTTGTGAAACTGTATATATTTCTAGAACAACGCTCAAAAGTCTTCTTGTTCCATTCTATGCCGTTGATCGAGGTGATATCTAGCGGCGTGAGGAGCAGAACAGTTGTACTTGACGACTCTCTTTTCATGTGGACAATTTATGTATTCTGCGAGAGCCAAGAATGAGCGTCACTTCCGCCTGGTTAGAGCTTATGTCCTTACAATAGTGATCGGAAGTCGAGAGATGTACCCTATGTACATAAAATATTTTGCCCCCACCCCAGTGGCACAGCGGTATGTCTGCGGACTTACAATGCTAGAATCTGGGTTTCGATACCCGTGGTGGGCAGAGCCCAGATAGTCATTGTATAGCTTTGTGCTTAATTACAAACAAACAAACAAAAGATGTTGATGAATCTGGCAGAAAACAAAATAAAATACAACAACAACTGGTCGCTTTAACAAAACTGGATGTCTTATCAAAAAACATATATTTGCAATGCGTCACTATGACAACAACGAATTTAGTCGTTTTATTTAAATATATTATTTTGTAATTTTTCCTAAAAATATTCTTAAAGCTTGTTCTTTTCTAAATATCTGTTCGGCCATTTAACAACAACAAAATCAAAAAAAAAAAGAGAAAGAATTCGTTGTCTTTACTTTATATTTATCATAATTACTATTTTCTATGTTACCTACAAACCGCTTATGTTTGTGTATTCCTCAAATTGTAATTAATAATCATATTAAATTCTATTTGACTTATTTATAAAGTTCAGTTTGCCCCAGGCCCTGATAATGATACCCGTGACTAAAGAAGTCTACTACTGGACAGTTTTATGTAACAATATTTTTGTATCAATGTCATTGTTTTTATTATTATTATTAATGATTAAACAATACGTTTTCCTTCGCCTGTTGAATCTATTTTATATATTATTTCTGATTTACTTATTTCTAAAACTCTATTACGTATGAACTGTGTGGCTCTACTTTAGTTCCTGCGTCACTATGAGAATGATTTATATTTACGTGGATAACAAAGACTCGATTGCAGAGCAATGATACGTGCATGAATGAACATTGGTGTGATTTTTTCTTATTTGTAAGAAAACTTGATCTAATATATTATTTATTTTCACTTCACGCGATTTAAAGGTGTTTATTTGATAAAACTTTTCCATTTTATACTATGTTTGTTCACACATTTGTAACTAGACTCCTAAACAAAGGGTAAAACTAATGTAAATAAAATAACGATTTCTCGTTACATAGAAAAAAAAGGTTTAAAAAAGGCTTACTGCCACCACTAGTTGATGTTTACGTGAAACAAGAATGTGATCTTAACACAAAGTACTCGATAACGAGAAGATTAGCTAACTCTTCTTCATGCTTTCTTATTTCTTAAATGTTCGCATGAGAAGTGCATAAAGCAAATGTCGTGCTTGTGTATTCTCTTGTGTCTCAGATAGTTCACTGTATCTTGATACTATAACGTATGTCTATGTATACTGTTAGTACTGAATGTGTATGACTACGTGTATTAGACGTTCATCATTTTCCTTCGTAATTATAACTCAAGCTCAACGCTTCCCTTTTTTTAACGAGTTTCTTGGGGGTTTTCAGCAACCCCACCCCTATAAACTTTCCAATATAGCTAATCAAGTAGCTTTTAACAAGCTCAGCTTTATTTACATAACATTATTAACAACTGCTCTGTTTTCCACGGCCCGGCATGGCCAGGTGGTTAGGGAGCTCGACTCGCAATTTGCGGGTCGCGGGCTCGAATCCCCGTTCCACCAAACACGCTCTCCCTTTCAGCCGTGAGGGCGTTATAAAGCAACAGTCATCCCACTATTCGTTGGTAAAAGAGCAGCCCAAGAGTTGGCGGTGGGCGGTGATGACTAGCTGCCTTCCCTCTAGTCTTACACTGCTAGATTAGGGACGGCCAGCGCAGATAGCCCTCGTGGAGCTTTACGCGAAATTCAAAACAAACCAAACTCTTTTCCACTTATTTAAATTCCATTGTTAATAATCAGGAGAATGTCTACAGCCTAAATTACTTTGATTTTAATATTATCAATTAAACAGATTGCTCTTAAATGCTGTTCTGAATAATAATTATTTCGAATCCATTAACATATATAACATTAAATTGTTCATTGCGAATAACACCAGTGACATTGAATTGTTTACAGCCACTATCACCTATGACATTAAATTGTTCATTTCACTAGCATCTATGACATTGAATTGTTAATAGCCACTAGCATCTATGACATTGAATTGTTTATAGCCACTACCACCTATGACATTGAATTGTTTATAGCCACTACCACCTATGACATTGAAGTATTTGCAGCCAATAGCACCTGTGACATTGACTTTTTTATAACCACCAGCACCGATGACATTGAATTGTTAATAGCCAAAACTAAAGCATTTTTTATTGACGTCATTTCTTTGTTATAAAGCATGGATTAAATTATAAGGAAGAATTAATCTGTTATATCACAGCTGTTTTCAAGTGTTATTGGTCAGAATATTACTTTGAAGCACTCGTGATTTATGCTCAGAAATATCTGTGCAATAAAAAATTGTACAACATGAATTAATATATATATATATATATATATATATTTACCTTTGGTTAGAAAGAAATGCGTTTTAGACATAATAAAATGGCTTGGATGAATATCCATATTTATTCAAAAGAATGAAGCTCAGAGAACTGGGTGATGAAATTTATAATTGTTTGATTCTTGACATAAGTTTATAAAGAACTGAAGAAAAAAGGCTTCCACGGTTTAGTGTGATTATGAGTAAAAATGAAATATTGATTATGTGGCACAGCGGTATGTCTGCGGGTTTACAAAGCTAGAAACCGGGTTCGATACCCGTAGTAGGCAGAGCACAGATAATCCATTGTGCTTAAGCACAAACAAACGTAATTAAGATGTGTTTTCCGACCACTAATATGTTTGTTTAATCCCAGCCTTCCTGAAGAGCTTTGGATCGAACGAAACGTGTCGTCGACCATGGATATGGCAAATAAAGTGTAGTTGGAGTATTGTTATCATGTACTCTTCAAATTCTTGAAAATCCCTCAGGAACTAGATAAAGAATGTCATGTTAAATAGTATAATAAGCTTAATACTAACGTCTTATTACAAATATAATTAATTATAATTACGCTTTACCGGTTTGTAAAAGGCGTTCACACCACAATAAATATTTAGTGGTGATTTATTTTTAATTCCAGATATAAAATCCCGCATGTTCTGGAAAACACTTACTCACGCGTAGTAATCGAAACAGTAAAAGTATTTGGTAATAACTGTCAATTTTATAAATACACAACTATAGTTGTTGCTAGGATAATTCTCGATTGATTACATTCGATGCTAGGTTACACGAAAACCCCATGTTATTACCTTGTAGAAAAGAACGTTAAATCTACACAACTAGATTCGTTGCTAGGATACATAAAATTCTGCGGAACAATCTCGTAACAAAACGTTAAGACAAAGAAAGCTTATTGTCGTTCCATCGTTTTATATGAAAAGTATCTTTTTATAATACATCAACACTGACAAATCTTGGTGGTCCTAATCATGCACTTGACATGTACAGACATGTATGACATGCCAGTAATACCTCTGTTATTCCAAACTCTGAAAGATGAGAATCCACTCTGAAGTTCGATTATTTTTACTAGATGTAGAAAATATGGATGTCAGTCATATCTTTTAACAGAGATGTTATTTACTTTATAAACATTTTAAACGAAGTCCTTTAATTTTTTTGTTTGCTGTTATGGACAAAGTTACACAAAGGATTATCTGCACTCTGCGAGTATAGATTTTTAGCGTTATAAGAACAAATAATAATTATTTCTCGTTTGTTGTTGGGCTCAAGTTAATTATAATTATACTTTTTAGGGGGGGGGAGTGATTTAAACAGAGAAACGTAGTATGTTTGAAAACTTTAATGGACTGCAATTGTCTGTTGAATTAAAAAAGGGTGGAGGCGTTTCGTCTCTTATACTCAGGCCTGAAGCTTAACGTGAAATAAATACGTAACATGCTCTATTCTGTTTGTTGGATATCATTCAATGCAAAAGTAAAAACACCTTCAATTTTAGTTACCAATTTTTCTATGTTTACAGGATACCTTCAAAACTCAGTGTTTATATGAAATATTGGATAGAATTGATCTAACATAGATGTAAAATTGTAGCAGTTAAAGCAAAACCCACAAGCTATGGAGCTATTCAAACTTCCTGAAGTGGCTGAAGCGCAGGTTTTTTGTATATTTAACAAACGTTTCGAACGCTTCATAACCATCATATCATTTTTATAAAATGCCCCCCCCCCCTCATCCCCAGTGGCACAAAAGTAAGTCTAAAGGCCTATAACGTTGAAAACCAGGTTTCGATACTCGTGTTTGGCACAGAACAGATAGCACATTGTGTAGTTTTGTATTTAACAACTAACAAAACAAAACTTATAAAATGAGTTCCTTACCGAGTTGTTCACTAGGCAATTTTATTTCCCTTAGAACAGATAGCACATGTGTAGTTTTGTATTTAACAACTAACAAAAAACACTTATAAAATCAGTTCCTTACCGAGTTGCTCACTAGGCAACTTTAGTTCACTTAGATCTAAGTTTGTTTCTTTATAGTTAAGCACAAAACTCACAATCAATTTTCTGTGCCCAACACGAGTATTTAGCATTATAAGCCCAAAGACTTACTGATGCACCACTAAGGGGAGCTTAGGTCTAAGAATAGAAACCTTTTTTGGCTCCTCCACTTTAACTAAAAACTTTTAGCAACACATTAAAATCTAGACAGTAGCTTGCCCTGTAAAGCATTTTTTAGTTGTAAATAACTTCAGTTTTTTGTTACAGTTATTGTTAATTTAAGTGAATCCGAGTTATTCTATCTTCAGTTCTTTGTCACAGTTATTGTTAATTTAAGTGAATCCGAGTTATTCTATCTTGAGTTCTTTGTTACAGTTATTGTTAATTTAAGCGAGTTTGAGTTATTCCAGCTTGTAAAGAAAACAAAAATAAAGCATTGTGGGCAAAGTTTAATTCCAAACACGAAACCTGCAAACTACAGAGCACCTAAATGTTGATCACCTGCACACAGGTGAGACTTACTTACTACAGAACACTTATATATGGGTCTAAATCTATCTAGTCTTTTTCCATACCTGAGATGTGCTTGACTTTTTGTTTCATCTTTATTTCCCAACGCGTCTTTATTATCCTAATCGATGACACTTCACTAAGCTTAAAGATGGTGCTTTATCGTAGTTAAGCCATTTTATTAACACCTGATTATAAATAAAACATTTTTAGAGTTTAAATATTGGAAATAAATTATGCATTTTCATTGGTTAGTTAATTTCATTGGACAACTTTCAACAACATGAACAAATACCACATTTTTGGCATCATATAAAACACTATTGTTCACTATCCTGGTTATAAATGAGAATCTCGCTCATGAAACATGTAATGTTTCAGGTTATTACTTTCTTATTAGGTAAAAAAAGAACAAGCTATAGTACTTAATATATTTTTCAAGTAAATGTATTTTATTTCCAAAGGAAACTTTTTAATTTGACGTTTTGGTATTTTATACCTGGATCAGGAAGAATTTTGGTATTCTGTACCTAAATCAGGAAGTATTTTGATATTTTATACCTGGATCAGGAAGTGTTTTGGTATTTTATACTTGGATCACGAAGTGTTTTAGTATCTTATACCTGGATCAGGATGTATTTTGGTAATTTTTTTACATGGATCAGGAATTGTTTTGATAATTTTATACCTGGATCAAGAAATGTTATGGTAATGTTATAACTGGATCAGGAAGTGTTTTGGTATTTTATACCTGGATCAGGAAGTGTTTTGGTAATTTTATTTCTGGATCAGGAAGTGTTTTGATATATTATACCTGGATCAGGAAGTGTTTTGGTAATTTTTTTTACCTGGATCAGGAAATGTTTTGGTAATTTTTTACTTCGATCAGGAAGTGTTTTGGTATATTATACCTGGATCAGGAAGTGTTTTGGTATTTTTTACCTGGATCAGGTAGTGTTTTGGTAATTTTATACCTGGATCAGGAAGTGTTTTGGTAATTTTTACCTGGATCAAGAAGTGTTTCGGTAAATTTTTTTACCTGGATCAGGAAGTGTCTGGTATTTTATACCTGGACCAGAAAGTGTTTTAGTATTTTTTGTACCTGGATTAGGAAGTGTTTGGTATTTTATACCTGGACCAGAAAGTGTTTTGGTATTTTTTTTTACCTGGATTAGGAAGTGTTTTGGTAATCTTATACCTGGATCAGGAAGTATTTTGGTAATTTTTGACCTTGCTCAGAAAGTGTTTTGGTATTTTACACCTGGACCAGGATGTGTTTTGGTAATTTTTTATGTGGCTCAGGAAGTGTTTTGGTAATTTTTTATTACTCAAAGTATTTAGATGTGTACCACATATAGTTTTTTTTGGCATACAACTTGTAGTTCGATTTGAATACTTTCATTCTGAACTCCAACTAATAGAAGAAAATATATATATTGCTGGGAACAATGCAGTCTGTACTGTAAAACATCGTATCTATAATAATTTTGTAGACTATTGGTTCCTTACTGTGTTATTTATGTATAACTTCACATTTTAAATCGATATTCAGAAATTGTCTATGTTGTGATGCTAACTAAAATGGTCGCATAATTCCTAAAATATAACTTGATGGCATTTAGTTCTCAACTATTTCCCCCTTCTCCCCCCCCCCAAAAAAAAGATTTGTAGTGAAATTCGCTTGCGATTTTTACAAAGCTAAGAGCTAAAAACATTGCTAACAGAGAGGGTATCCAACAACTGACCTAAGACAGAGTGGACACCAAGGAGTCTTGAGGTTTGTCTGCCTCTCGTAATTAAGACTAATTACTATTGCTTGTCGAAGTCACTATTAAGCTTATTATATTTCTCAATAGATGGCGAAACTTTCTTCTAACCCCCTTCTATGGTTTGCCGGAGATAACTCCATGTTTCAAAAAATAAATTTGCTCAAGTTACTTTGGGCAAACCATTTCTCGCCGTATTTTTATTTATTTGCCCGAATTTATTATGTATTAAATAAACAACAAATAAACGAAATAAAAATCCTGCCTTTTATATCTAAGTTTTTAAAAAAATAACCTCATACGGATTTTGTTTGTTTGAAATTAAGCACAAAGCTACATAATGGGCTATCTGTGCTCTGCCCACCACGGGTATCGAAACCCGATTTCTAGCGTTGTAAGTCCGCAGACATACCACTGTGCTATTGGGGGGTCCTGATACTGAAAGGGTTAAATATGACTTTTACGGACACATTAGATTTCAATACATGTAAATGTTATTTAAAACATTTTTTAATATAACATTTTAAAATAAATATTGTAAAACCATCTTATTTTTCAACACTTTTACCAATTTAATTTTACTAAAGTACGCATCAGAATATGACATTTCCAAGTTTTATTTTTCTGTACAATATTTATAGCGTGTTTTTAACAGGTATGAATTTGTACGTAATCTCACACTATTCTTCGCAGAACCTCACTAATATGTGTGTAATTAAATGTTGAACCTGTTGTACAATATATCTGTTTGAATATATATATATATATGTATGCATACAATATGCAAAAGGATTTGTTTGCTTGTTGTTTTTTTTGTTGTTGTTGTTGAATTTTGCCCAAAATTATTCGAGGGGTATCTGTGCTTGTCGCCACTAATTTGGAAATGGTAGACAAGACTACAGGGAAGGCACCACTTTCTGGCTACTCTTTACTAACGAATTATTATAATGTCACATTATAACGTTCTCACGACTGAAAGGGTGAACATGTCCAGAGACGGATTTCGATTACGTGATCTGCATACTGTGGGTCGAGCGCCCTAACTACCAGGCTCAGGCCATTATGAGAATCTACGTTTTTTATATATAAAACATTTAGAGGGTTGTTTCAGTGATTTTTGTAGTTTTTTACCGGTGGTTTCTTGTTGAACATAATTAACTGGCTTGCTTAGTTTGATGGTGTTTGAATTTGTGATATCGATCCAAATCCTACGTATTGTATTTTGGAGAGAAATAAATATAATTGTGTCACGAAAAGTTTTGAAATTATGATGTTTAAATCCATTTGTTAATTAATATTTTCAACCCATGAAGGGGGAGATTTAAATATGTTAAGTGGTCTCGGCGGAAGACAAGATTAAAATTAAATAAAACTGCCCAGTCGTTTTCTATGATGAGTTACTATTTCATTCCAAGATATATCTCACTCATAATTAGCGCTTTGAAAGTCTGTTGCATGTGAATTACTAATTACGTTACCTTGTTCACTAATGACGTAAAAGAAAACTATGTAATATAAACTTGACATCCGGTTGCCGTTCAAAACAACAAAACAATTATTATAATAAATTAATTATAGCATAAATATTGACATTTAAGTCAGGCATGGAGTAACGCGACAATCATTCTTGATATTAAGTCAGCCATGGAGTAACGCAACAATCATCCTTGATATTAAGTCAGGCATGGAGTAACGCGACAATCATTCTTGATATTAAGTCAGCCATGGAGTAACGCAACAATCATCCTTGATATTAAGTCAGCCATGGAGTAACGTGACAATCATCCTTGATATTAAGTCAGTCATGGAGTAACGCGACAATCATCCTTTGATATTAAGTCAGGCATGGAGTAACGCGACAATCATTCTTGATATTAAGTCAGCCATGGAGTAACGCAACAATCATCCTTGATATTAAGTCAGTCATGGAGTAACGCGACAATCATCCTTGATATTAAGTCAGTCATGGAGTAACGCGACAATCATCCTTGATATTAAGTCAGCCATGGAGTAACGCGACAATCATCCTTGATATTAAGTCAGCCATGGAGTAACGTGACAATCATCCTTGATATTAAGTCAGTCATGGAGTAACGCGACAGTCATCCTCGTGAAAGGCCTTTCGCTTTCGTTGTCGTTTATGTTGTTAAAATTGTTTTATGTTCCACGTTTCAATTTTTGGTATGCCCCCTTGTAACTGGTTCATTAAATATATGGTCAACAGTTTATAATACTTAGTTACCGCCAGAGGGAGATGTACGTAAACATAAAAAGGTTGATAGTTTAAACTTAAACTTTTTTCAATAACAAATAATAGAACTTCTACCTAAGTAAACTATCTATTGTGATAAACAAGTAAATTATCTATTGTGGGTGATAAACAAGTAAACTATCTATTGTGATGAACAAGTAAACTATGTATTGTAATAAACAAGTAAACTATGTATTGTGGGTGATATACAAGTAAACTATCTATTGTGATAAACCAGTAAACTATCTATTGTGGGTGATAAACAAGTGCTAAGATGTTTCTAAAATTTTGTTTATTGTGATAGCTTGTGGTTTGTTATTATATAAACAATCTACGTTAACTGTTGTTGAGGTAGACGTATTGAAAATTTTATATCAGATTTGACAATCTTATTATTTAATTATGTCACACCAGAGGTCGCCACCTATTCATTTAGTGTTAGTGACCATTTCTTTGTCGAATTTCTTGCAAAGCTATTTGGTAACTACCTGCGCTAGCCGTCTCTAATTTTGAAGTGATAAACTTTAAGAGGAACGGCAGCTTGTCAACAACACCCACCGCCAACTCTATGGCTATTCCTTACCAATAAATAGTGGGATTTCCGGACATTATAACACCCCTACGTCTTAAAGGGTGAGTATGTTCAACGACGGGGATTCACACCCGCGAATCCTAGAAGTAATGGCTATACCCAGAGCAAAATCTATTATAACAATACTTAGTTTTTGTTTGGCCTGAAAATGCGCTCTCACCTTACTGTCTAAATTCGCATGCGCGCGCACTTTATTTTAACGGATGTAAATAAATAATATTTGTACAACAACATAGTAAAAACTTACCAAAGTTTTTAAAAAGATTTAATGTTAGGTCGTAGAATGACATTATAAGTTTATTTATTGGTAGTGTTAAGTACGGTAACGTTTAACCCTAACTAAACTAAAGCAAAAAGCGTACACAAGTTACAGTGTTAACTTATGTCTTTATCGAATATAAGCCGTACTTAATAAAGGCTTAACTAATGTTAGGCCTAAGACAAGTGCGATTAGAATTATTTTGTATTATTCTAATAATTCTTCATTTAAAGAAATACTGGGGCAATAAACATATTAACTTGATCACAAATGTTTCGCAGGTCTCGATTAGTTTGAATTATACTGTACTGGGCTGTGAAGAAAGGGAATGGACTAAAATTAACTTAAAAATGATTCTTGTCGTTCTACTAAAAAGATTGTTTTGAAAGGTATAATGTTTTTACATTATTACAGTAAATGCATTTTTTTGAGGAATGAAATATAATTTTACTCTACTCTCGCTTGCTGCTTATCCCAATCAAAAAAATGTATGACTGTTTTTTTTTTTTTTTGTCTTTCCAAACCAGCGCAAAGCTACACAAGTACGCTATCTGTGCCGTATAGCCGTCCTTAGTTATGAATTGGTAGACTAGAGAAAGAGACGAGACAGATACCTACCATTGACTTTTGGACTTCTCTTGTCTAACCGAACAGAGGGATTTGACAGTCACTCTCATACCGCACCCACGGCTACAAAGTGCGGAGTGTTGTTTTTTTGGTTTTTTTTGCGGCAACGGGACGTGAATCACAAATCCTCTAGAACTCCCACTCCAGGCATGCTAATCATCAGGCCTCGTTTGTGGTTTTAAAACTGTGAATCAATACATTAAAGTTTTAAAATGTGAATTAATACAATAAAATCATAATGTAGTCCGTTAAAACACGATTTTTGCTAATTAAGATGTCCCCCGCTAAAATCCGGTAGACGCAGCAGATAGCCCAATGTGGCTTTGTTTTTAAAAACATGCTAATTAAAAAACTTTTTAACAAATTACATTATAGCATTGAAGTGTAAGTTTTTGTATAATGTGAATTATATTTCGCCCTATTTTGAAAAGGCTGATAAATCACCTTTAGAACAGTTCCAAAAGTTTCTCTATTTAAAGAAAATAACAATTCAAGTTATTTCAGAAAAAATATTCTTTCGGCTAACATGTATGCTTGTAGAGAACAAGGAATTCGACAAACTAAAATTTAAAGTCGTAAAACAACTCGAAATGGGATTTGTAGAAGTAGAAATAGGATATATAAAACAGCTGAAATGGGATTTGTAGAATTAAAAATATTATATATAAAACAACTAGAAATGGGATTTGTAGAATTAAAAATATTATATATAAAACAACTGAAATGGGATTTGTAGAATTAAAAATATTATATATAAAACAACTGAAATGGGATTTGTAGAATTAAA